>NW_024081517.1:267090-442610 GCF_003009895.1 Hyaena hyaena
AATTCTTCATGCCTATTTTTATTTTCCATTCTGTCTGTAGCCATAGTTTCTTTGATGTCCCCTATGTTTTTTCAAGCCCAGCTATTAATTTTACCATTATTATTATAAAATCTTGTTCAGTGATGCTGCTGATATCTGTTTTGAGCAGTTCATTAGCTGTCATTTCTTCTTGGAGTTTCTTTGGAGGAGAGCTCTTTCGTTTCGTCATTTTAGTTAGCTTTCTGGCTCTTGTTGGCTTTAAAGACTTTTTATGCTCTCTGTATCTATGAGCGCTGCTATATCCAAGAAGACTCTTTGACTGTCCAGGGCCTATCCTTTCAGAGAGTGTTTTTTGAATGGTATCCCTTGGTCTCTCCTTTTGGCACCTTGGTTATTTTATTTTTCCTATTCGTAGTGATATTTGGGACTCTCCACCTTGTGTCCTCTGTCTTGTTTCTTGAGGTAGCCCTGGAAGAGGAAACAGAGAGACAAACACACAGGGAGCAGGAGCACTCAAACGCACAGGCTAATTCAACTAACATGCAAAGTGAGAGGGAAAACAAAAAAGTTAAGAGAAAAGACGGAGGAGGGAGGGCGAATAATAGGGAGTATAAAATACATAAAAGGGTCAAAAAGGAGAAAAGAAAAGGAAAAAAGAAGAAAACTGATGGACAATGTACGGTTTAAAGCATATAACTGGACTTCCCAGCTACAGTTAAATAGCCATGTGTATGCAGTGCTGGTTGAAGAGCATAGCGAAAGAGAGAGAAGACAGGGCAGGATGACGCAAAATTGGAAATAGAATAAATACGCAGAAGGGATAAGACGCTTTTTTCAAAGAGGTAAAGAGTAGAATATGGTTGGATGGGTGAGAGAAGTATGCCGGTATTATCCAGAGAAACTATATAGTCTAATTAATCCTGAGAGAAAGAGATGAAAATGTCAGTAGGTGTAGAATTTACAAGTACCTCAAATTTTTAAAAATTTAATGTGAGAGCTGCTATCTTGTATGGGCCTCATGTAGATAGTGCATAACCAAGTGGCTCTAAATAACTTATAAGTCCTGAATTTTATCTGTGATTGAAGAATAAGAAGAAAAATATTCCCCGTTTTCCAACTTAGAGACATATTTTGCTTCATAAATAAATTAATGCTATTGCAAACATCTTAATATCTTAAACCATGCAGTTATAATTTTAATTTTACATGTTTGAATATGCAACTTTCAGATAATATCTTATTTTGAAATTCCCCTAGAGCACTTACAAAATAAAATTGATGTCACATTACATGTAAACTTGAATGACTTCCAAAAATAAATCAGACATTATGCAGCCAGATTCTATTAAACCCCACTCCACAAACAAAAGCTTTATAACCATGTTTTTCTGAGCCTTTTCCTATGCCAATCTATAGCAGCAGGAAGGTAATGAATAGATTTGCTCTTAAGGTACTTATAGACTAATGGGACTAATAGAATTTATGTAAGGAATTACACTCAAAATTAGTTGTTTCTTGATAAAGGAAGCTTCCCCTCTCTACCTTCTACCTTGCCACTCATTGGATTTTTGGAAGTATGAACCAGTTTAAAAACAAACAAACAAACAAACAAAAATCATGCCTTGGCATATTGGCATTAAAGTGGGTCATAGCCTCTGAATTTGAACTTGTAAAAATGTCCTTTATTTAAAGTGTTAGGGTGTAGATCTATAAAAGTTGTGCAAGTACGTAGAGAAACAAGCACCTAGATGTTACCTGCAAATGAGAAAGAGAATTGTTGAGACATTTCTTGATATTTGGCACTCAGGAGCTGAAGCACGTCTATGATTGGGAAATTCCAGTCCTACCACTGTGAAAGTGAAACATTCAAATGCTATAGTCACTTTGACCCTGTCTTCCGCCAACTGAAGGATACTTGGACTTTGATTCGACCAATAAGTCATACCTCTTTGGGGTTCTGAATCTGGGCTGCTGATTCAGTGAAGCAGGAAGAGGGGTCACAAGGTCAATTGAGTTGCTAGCACCCTCTAAGTGTCAGGGATCAGAGTAGCTATCAATGTCCCTACTCAACATCCAGTTCAGTGGGAATGCAGGTGCTGACATCCAGTGTTCACAAACCATGGCAGCAGGTCTGTCATGCTGTGATCACGGCTTTAATCCATCCGTCTAGATTCTCTTTCTTTTCATTTTCTGTCTTTGTCTCTAACTTCTTACCAATTCCGTAAGCTAAAAAATGTATTTATTAATTTCTTTCTGTATAAAATCAGTCCAAATAGCTTCTGTATTTGACATGGGGGATCTTGCTTTCTGTAAATAAATGGATTACATCAGGATTTTGAAATTGCTTTCTTAGATGTCTATTTCTTTCATTAATCTAGTCTAGAAACTAGAAACTTGTATATGTAGTGTATTATGGGGGGATCATGATTTTTTTATGTTGTAATTGAAATATATATATATATATATATATAATATATACACATGCATATACATAACCTCCACATGTTATATAACTTCTGTGAACAGGGACGTATTTCCTCACTCCTGTTTTTATATCTCATGGTGCTAAATTAAAAACAAATCATATGACAAATACTAAGCGTCTGCTATGAGTAAGGTATTAACTGTTCATTCCAGGTATAAACAATTCCATAATATATGTGTCTGGACTTCAAGGGGCTTTTATGCACTGGTGAGATCATTGTACGACAGGATAATACAACATTAGACATGTCACAAGGCAGATTACTGTTGCAAATACTTTGTCTACTTATTCTATCATAGTCTAAAAAAACACTAGATTATTTTATTATCATAACTCAATCTGTAATCACCAAGGATTATAGCAAACACACACATACAAACACAGTGTTAAAAAGTGGTGAAGTACTGGCTGACATAATTACAAATTCCTTGTGCTTTCTCTCTTTCTTTGGAATGTAAAACATTCAGTGTTTATTAGAAAATAAAATTTCATGGAATAGGTTGTTTTCTGCATGCCTACAAACTTTCATGAAATTCTTACCTAACTACAGTTCTTTCTTGGGCAGGTGTTGGGAGCCATTCTGAGCCCACTAGTCGAGAAAACTCCTGGTGAGGTTAAAGCAAGTTTGCATGGTCTCTTGCCAATCAGATGATGACCGATATCCACCCCCACTCAATTATTTCTGCTTGAGCACTGACCCCTCAGGTACCTTGTTGATCAATATCGGGAGTGACTTGTCCCCTTATTCCGGCCCTGGTATGATGATTGCACCTTGTGAAGGAACTTATTGTGGGAACTTCTTCTTTTGATTATGGGAACAGACATCTTGTCTCCAGCAGGTCCTGTTTCCCTCCATACTTTCCCTTGAGCTATGAACAGGCTAATGACCCCTAGTCATAAAAGATTGACCTTTACATGTACAATTCTGTTTCTACCGTTGCATTAGTCCAAGATGCTCATACAGCTCAACATGTAAATCAACTAACCAAAAATGTCTCTCATGCCCTAGCTATTCAAGAAATCATAAAAGTAGACACAAAGGTAAATGCACTCAAAGAGGCTATTCTATGTATTGGAAATAAGCTAAACTCTTTAAAGGTATGGTTGGCTCTCTGGTGCAATAAAGCATATAACTGGAAAACCAAGTCTTGCCCAGAGACAAGGAGCCTAACTTAGAGAGAAGGAACAGATAAGGGCAGAAGATAAGTTAGTACATACACCTTTGCTAACTGATGGTGTATAGCAGCCCCTTCCCTAAGGCCTACTTTCCACAAACACCTTCCCTTACCCTGGCAGCTGTGATGAGGATGGATAAGAGTATCTACAAACCTATGACTTAATCTTAGTGTTATTATAATGTGAACACCTTGTTATTTTCTTAGTTACTCAACTTCACTATAATTGGGGCTGTTCTGCAAGAAGACTTCTGTAAAACCTGTTTCGTACATTTTCCAAAAACACCTTATCACAAAGAGCTATCCATTGTAAACATTCCATTTCCTGATGCCATGTTAACATTTGACCTATAAATAAAGACACCAAAACCGACAGGACAGAGATACCTGTCTGGTGATCAGAAAGGATCTCGGGGCTCTCTCACTCTCTTTCGCCGACACCGTCCATCCTTCAGGGACCCCTGGACCTGTCGGAGCCAGCGCGGCCTCTGACAGGCAGGTAAACTAGTATTAATAAACCTGATAGGGAAAATTTCAAGGCTAAAAATCAGTGAGACTTTATATCAAATGACCATGGGTAGACATATCTGTACCTTTAAAACATTCTCTTTTCTGGGGTAAATATACACTAAGTAAAATAAAAATAAAAATAAAATAAAATAATAAAATCATACATTATACATGGAGGATTAGGAATCATACTTAGAATTTTTAATGTCATATTAAAAATAAAGCAAATATAATCATTATACAGTTCTACATTGGTATACATATATTTTTAAGTATAATCGTAGTACTGTATATGTTATAAATAGGGTCTTGAACTCTTAGAAAGGTGTTAAGTTGTCACTAATATTTTATCTGAATATATAATAGATACTATAAATAATCAGGGCACCTGGGTGGCTCAGTCGGTTAAGTGTCCAACCTTGGCTAAGGTTATGATCTCACTGTTCATGGGTTTGAGCCCTGCATTGTGCTCTGTGCTGAATGCTTGCTCAGAGCCTGAGGTCTGCTTTAGATTCTGTCTCCTTCTTTCTCTGTCCCTCCTCCACTTGCGCTCTGTCTCTGTCTCTCAAAAATAAATAAATGCAAAAAAAAAATTGATTACTATAGAGAACTATAATAACTTATTGTAATAATAGACTACTATAATGAAGAAGCTTACATGTTTACCTAAAAAAAAATGTATTCTTTGATCTTGAGAGAAAGAAAAAATCTATAATTTACATATTAAAGGAATATTTTGGATTTTCTTAAGTTTTTATTAACTTTTTTGGTAAAAATAAATATCCAACTTATATTTTATTAGACTATTTATGCACATTTATTTCAAGAGAACTAAGATGATCATGTACTGCTAGAAATTGTACTTTTCTCTTTCATAGTCCGGATATTGTCAATGATTTGGCCATTGTAAAAATAAAATGTTCAGTTATTCAAATAAAGACTTGGCCTAAAACACTGAAGGTAGCTAAATAAATGTCTTGCAATGTGAAAATATAAGCAATAGACATTAATGGAACTTTTTATTTAAAGAAAACACTTTGCTTTATTCTATCTCACACATTTTTCTTTTTATTAGAGCTATGTTAATTTTATACATAATGTGCTTTAGACAGTAAAGGTAATAAAAATGGATCACTTATTAGAAGTCAGGTATACTAAATTAATATAGCTGAAATACATTGTCAAGCATATAAAATACAAAACTCAGTTCATGGACAATGATAAAAAATAAAAGTTCCATCTATATGATTAAAATAAAATTTCTAACTAACTACTGGAAAGACATCAGAGAGTATTTTAATAATAACTCAATAGACTTAAAAGAAATTAACTACATTTTTGTTAACCCCTCTATTATGGCCAACTTGTCATTTCGGGCAGAATGCAGAAGAACACAGTGAAATACCCCATTGGTTAGGTGATGAAAACTTAAATTTTGCCATTAACCTATTCTAGTACAAAGTTAACTATTCTGACAGGTTAAATCACTCAATTCTTATTCTAGAATATTAATAAAAAGATTCTAAGCTTCCAGAAGTTTGGCTAGGTGATCCCCCAAAATATCATATTTCTATAAAAACATAGTAATTAATGATGTAGTTTTGAGTGGATAAAAAACAAGGCTGATATCAGTGAGATTTATTACTGTCTCAAAACTACCCATTCATTTTGACTACTACCAGGTATGTCAACCAATTTCAATCTGCTATCAAACCTGAATAAAAATGGCCATAAAACACCAAGAAGAGGATTATTTTATATCAAGGCAGTTGAACTTGAAAATATCTTTGGAAAGAGGAGGAAAAATGGTCATCACATTAAAAAAGATATCATAAACTTCATATTCTTTTATATGATTCCTTTAATATTTTTATACACTTTATTATTAGTGAGTTTTTAGATAACATGTTTTTAAATTGCTTTCGTGTTTTACCTTGTTTTTATAACTACTAATTTTCTTCCTTTTTTTTTTTAACATTTATTTATTTTTGAGAGACAGAGAGAGATAGAACATGAGCAAGGGAAGGGAAGAGAGAGAGGAAGACAACAGAATCCAAAGCAGGCTCCAGGCTCTCAGCTGTCAGCACAGAGCCTGACATGGGGCTTGAACCCACGAGTCATGAGGTCATGACCTGAGCCGAAGTCAGACACTTAGCTGACTGAGACACCCAGGTGTTCCATAACTACTAATTTTCAACCTTGGAAAATATCTGTCAGATTTTAAAAGCATTGATGAACTCTACAGAAAAAAATATTTTTTCAGTATTTCTTAAACAAACTTTTTGAGCAGACATCAAAAACATCTACCAGACATTGTGTCTGCTCTATTCACAATTGATTCCCAGATCATATAGGCAAGTAAACAGTAGAGGAACAACAACAAAAAATTCATCTGGTTGAGAGTTGGGGAATATTTTCATTGTACTTTTGACAATCTTCAGGTTGTTTAGGCAAATTATCAGTGCTTAGGCGAATTGCCTTTAGCAAAATATCTTTTTTTCTGAAAAGATTTCCCCCCACCATGGAACTTGCTTTATGTGTTACTTTTTCATGCACTGATTCTTAGTAAAAAAATTAGAGATTTGTTTTCTTAAAGATAATAAGTGGATCTCATAAGACTGTCGTTGAATTGTCTTAGTATAAGGATTTCATTTATCCTTTTCTGTGGCTTTTCTAGCCAATCCATATATAGAGATAGAAGTATGATGTATGTTACATTATGAACCATCTACTCTCCCATTGCACAAAGAAATTGAGTCATGACATGTGCATGTAACATGGGTAAATACTTGACAGAAAAAGGCAAGAATCAATAAATAGTAGATAGTTAATCATTAGATAGTTAAATGAATAATTCAGATATTTAGTTTGGAACAAGTCAACAGAACTCAGACTGTTCCAGACCCTTTCTGATATCTTACATCCATATCTTTACTTAAGTTTGGGGGCTGGGAAAATATATGACAAGACCTAATGAGATATATATCATTTCTTCACAGATGAAGCATAACTTTTTTCACAAATATATATATATATAGTTATTAAATATATATAAATATACATATAGAAAACTTTGTTATAGTCCTTGATTTATTTCAGCTCCATCTATTTTAGTACATGGAATCATATCATATAAACATTTAACATACCTGTTTGTAAAAATATGACTGAGAAAAAAGAGACTAAGATAAAGTTAGAGGTGGAAGTAAACATTGAGATTAGAGGAGACAGAAAAGAGAGGAAGAGAGAAAAAGAGAGAGAGAGAGAACAATTTTTGGTCCCAACAAAACTTTGGTTCTCATTATTTCAGCGGGGGAAACCATAATAAAATTCATGTTCTTTGCAGAATCAGAGGTCCCAGGTTTTGGAAATTAAAGGAGTTATTTGTGAGATTATCAAGAGTAGTTTTGACTATATTGTGATTTTTCTTCTGGCAGTATGACTTTAGAATCTAATCTATGAATAAGAGCAAAATGCACAGTATACAAAATATAAAAAGCAACCTGTGTATGTGTGTGTGTGCGTGTGCACACGCGTGCGCACACTTGTATGTTTTAGAACCAATGAAAAAATGTAACATGCCTACTCTCCTATCATAGTGCTCATGGTAGATTAGAGTCCATCTTAATTAAAGTAAAAATTCAAAACTCCAATACAGATTTTTCTTGCTTGTATTTGAATTTATGGTCCATTCCTTCATCAATGTGCATTTTTCTTAATTGACAAATGTTTTTCTCAAGGATGAGACTGTTCCATTTTAAGTTCAAAGGCTCTAAGGTTCAGAAGAGCTTTATCAAAAGTAGCATGAGATTCAACTCTAAATGTGATAAGAAATGATCCTTAAATGTCGACTTGACTGAATATAATCAGCTTATACCACTGAAAAATGTGTGTTCTCTTCTGTCATCCTTCTCCTATTTGACAAGGTCAATAATACCAAAGCTGCAGAGTCAAGATAGGTTTTTTTCCCCCTGATGTACCAGACCACTAGGGGAAAAAGGCAATATTAGATTCGTTTGAAAAAAATTAAATAATTTCCATTTTAGAATTAAATTTAAGAACTTTTCAAAAACTTGAAACTTTAAGCAGAATATAGTATTAAGCATTATTATTATGAAACAAAAATAACATCAAATAATGAACAATATTCATCTGCACAGGCATATATATTGAAGCATCTTATACAAGCCATGATAGCTTTGTATTGCTTGTTATAATTTTATATATGTAAAAAAATGACTCTTTAGTTACTGGAGTTTTTTTTTTGTTTTGTTTTTGTTTTTTTTTATATTTTTATTTATTACTAGGAGAGAGAGAGAGAGACAGCGTGAGCAGGGGAGGGTCAGAGAGAGAGGGAGATACAGACTCTGAAACAGGCCCCAGGCTCTGAGCTGGCAGTCAGCACAGAGCCCGACGCGGGGCTCGAACCCACAAACTGCGAGATCATGACCTAAGCGAAAGTCGGACGCTTAACCGACTAAGCCACCCAGGCACCCCTAGTTACTGGAGTTTTTAATGTCTTTATTTTTCTATTATGTGTGCCTGTTCTGGCCTATGTTTTGCAGGATTCTTCTACAATGCTACCAAATAAAGTACCAGGAGAAGCTCGTAGTAACATTTAGAAGATAGATAAAATACAGCCAAATTTAGGGGCACCTGGGTGGCTTAGTCGATAAAGCGTCTGACTTTCGCTTAGGTCATGATCTCGCGGTTCGTGGGTTCGAGCCCCGCGTCGGGCTCTGTGCTGACTGCCAGCTCAGAGCCTGGAGCCTGTTTCTGAGTCTGTGTCTCCCTCTCTCTCTGACCCTCCCCTGCTCACGCTGTCTCTCTCTCTCCTAGAAATAAATAAAAAAAATATTAAAAAAAAAAAACAACAGCCAAATTTAATGGAAACAAATGACCTCCATTACTTTTCTATTATTTACATCTTAAAGTTTTGATACATGGCTGTGGCCACAAAATATCAACCTGGCTTTATGAAAATCATGTGATTATTTACATATGGACCTCAATCTCAAATTTATCCACTGTAGTTCAAAAATAGGCTTACATATTTCCAGTCCAGAAGGAAAGCAATCATGGACACTTAATTATCTTTTCATTTCTTCATTACACTGGAGACGGTGCAAAAATAATGATGGAGTTCAGGAATCAGCAGAGAGAAGAGTATGTTAGGGCAGCAGGCTGGTGACTGAGTGCCAATTCCCATAACGAAAATAAATTGCATGCTAAGTTTCAGAGAGTGTTGGGGGAGGAAGAGGAAAGGAAAAATCAAGCTAGAATCTCTTTCAGTTAAAGACAGGCAAACGGAAAAGAACACAATTTTCATAGTGGCAACATCAGCTGGCAATATTGATATTTAGCCAAAGCCACTGGTTCACTGACTCGTTCAGTGATTGCTGACACTCTTATTGTACAAAAGGTAAGTGCATAAAAGACTATAAGCACGGCTGTCAATTAGGTTCCATTTAAGATAAATAATTTAAAAAGAGTTATATAAATGTTTGAGTAAGTCAAAGTTAAAATTCTAAAACCTAGTGTAAGCATCTCTGCATGCATTTCACAGTCCTTGTGTATGTATCCATTCTCTTAACTCTGGACCTTTGAACATACTTCTGCATAGGATGTTACCTCTTCTCTTTTACCCTTTATTTAATACATATTTTAGATACTACCTTCATTGTTGCTTTCTTAAGCCATACTTCAAAATTCCTCGTATTATGTAAGGTCTCATTGCTATACCAAGTCTCCACTATAACTTATACTCCTATCTTAAAAGGGCTACAATAACCTTCTTTTTAAAAAAAAATAAAGAAAAAACATTTGAAGGAGAAATAGAGAAAGGGAGAGAGAGAGAGAGAGACAGAGAGAGAGAGAGAGAGAGAGAGGCGCATGGGGAGAGGAAGATAAAGAATCTTAAGCAGGCTCCATGCATAGCATAGAGCTCGACTGGGTTGATCTCAGGACTATGAGCTCATGATCTGAGTGAAATCAAGAGTCAGAAGCTCAACCAACTGAGCCACCCTGGAGCTCCAATAATTGTACAGATCTCCTCTTATTGAACATTCCAGGGTCTACTTAGGTCTTTAAAAATATGAGGGGAATTTTTGAATACTGAGGAAATATCTTGATACAAATTTCCAGAGACTTTGGGAATTTCCTTAACTTATAGGAGGGAACAGTTCACAAGGTTTTGTTTGTTTCTTTAAACAACAATTCTGCCATGATTTTTCCAAAATCATCCAAGGGGTTATCTTTTCCAGTTACTATGACAACTCATATAACAAAAGTAGCTGAAGAAGAGGACTGTGATCCTACTCAATCCAGAAATATTTTCATATCTTTTGCTCTTTCAAGGTATAAAATAAAACTAGTATGATCAGTGCTGTGCTCTGAAGACACAACACTAACTGTATTTTCTATAACAGGGGAGGCCAATGAATCTGAAACATATACAAGATGATAAAAAATTATAGAGCCATGGATTAAAAATTATTAAAGTGGTAAAAAATCTGTTGTGTAAATTTATGTACATACTGTATTCCATACCAGGTAACAGGTAAGAACAGACTCATCTTTTTCCCACCCTAAGAGTATACTGTAATTCTGTATTAAAAGTAAACCTCTGTGATTGTTTTTTTAGTTTTAATAATAAGATTTAAAACTTTACATAGACCTGGGCAAAGAGATGCCTGTCTTTACTACATGCTTTAAGAGGAGCTGCCTACCACAAATACTGAATTTTGTTTTGTCCTTTTGTCTTTGTAAAAATGTTTTCTGATTTTTGGCAATCGTTGATTACACATTAAATAAAGGAAAGAGATATGTAAGCTAAATACATTTCTGTTGAGAAGATATGGGTCTGAGAGTGCACCAATGTGTGAGTGTGTGTGTTTGTGTAAATACGTATTGATGGCTAGGAAGCAGAAAATCACAGCTCTGAATTTAGGATTTTCAGCTGCTTTTGTTTTAAGCTGGCCATCAAAATCTGTTACCATGTTTCACCAAATAGATAGCTCTCTTTCCTTTCTTCCTTCAGCTCAAATGATCTTAATTTGAAAGATTACTTAACTGTCCTAATCTGTTTTAACTGTCTGAAAATCCAGAGCAGGTAAGGTTGTTGGAGAACAGGCTGTAAAACTGTCCTGAAGGAAGGGGACAGAACAGCAAGGAACTGAAAGCAGTTCCATTCCCAGGTTGGAAAGCCGCCAGGATTGCTCATTCTCTCCAGAAGGACATCATACAGACACCACACGAGGCATAAGAATGTTTTCTCTGGAGCCAGTCGTACTCGCGACCCAGTATGGAATACACTGCAGGTGCCAGACCTGTCAAGATGCCAAATACTATGTTGTATGCGCTTGCTGTTATCAGACAAGTGGCAAAATACAAGAGTGTAGAGCCGGGAGACCGATGCTGCAGCTCGCGGAGAGTCTCCTGATTTTAATTCTCTCATCACTGCACCTTTGGGACCTGTCTCTATCTCAGCTGGCACCTGAACAGGGACCTGAAGGTAGAAGTATGCAGCACTGCTGAAGAAGTGTCAGCATTTAGAGCTGGGGAAGCTCATCCTCCAGGATGACAATGGGGATTTAGCTCTCTGAATTTCTGGGTCAGTGACTGTGATGAGCCAACTGTCTCTAGTTATTCTACCTCAGAACAGGGACTTTAAGGAATATTCCCAAGCAGCTGACGAAACTCCTTCTGTTTCAGGGAAATTCCTTGTCTTCTCCTGATGCTGACTGCCTAATTTTACTGGCAGAAAACAAAATAAAAGAAACCTGGAGTCTGCTCCTTTCTCTGAGCTGACAATATTTAAAACAGGGAATTCTCCTTCTCTGCCTTCTGCTGCCTTTCCTTCCCCCCCTCCTGTTTCTGCATCGCCTTGGGAGGAGGGGGGTGCAGCCTGCAAAACTCGCTCCTCAATGCCTCAGGCATTAAGCTCCTCCTCCCACCCTCTATGTTGAGGAGCCAAGACTACTGAAGTCAGATTTCCCTATTAACATTTCAAGTAAAAATTAACCATGAGGAACAAATTGTCTTAAGTGGACCCAAGTAAAACATATTCAATGTTTAAGCTAATTTAAGTTTGTTAGTTTGAGATAAACAATATTTATCAACATTAAAAACAAAAACAAAATCAAACTTTTATTCAACCTAGATTTGCTAAGGGTCAAATAAATTCATGTCATCTCTGTTCCAGTTTGTTAACAAAAGGATGACTTAAAGTCATGGTTAATTTTGTCTTTCTCCAAGTTTTCATGGGTAATTGTTAAGGTAGCTTTCAAAATCCATGGTAACCTAAAATGTTAAAGTTTTGCTTGCATGATAAATTGAGATTAAGTTCATTGGATATCTAACAAGATAAGAGGCTAAAGCACTAATTACTAGATGTAGGTTTGTGCTTTTGACTTGTTTTAAAAAACTAAGGCTATTTGGAGATGCTGAAAAACATGCTTTATGCTTAATGGATTCATAAATTTCCCATCTAACAAAATTTCTGATGTAACAGAATTAACAATTGATTACTACTTAGTTTTCACTGGAGATTAAGGTTTCTAAAAGTTAATTCTGCTACATGTAGTTAAAACTGATAAAAATAAGAAAAACAACTCTACATATAAAAAAGTGAAAGATAAAAAAGATATAAAAAATGAAAAAATATTTTTGTTAAAGGTAAAAGAAAGTAATTTTGTCTTAAATGAGACTGGTTATTTGGGAAAAAATTGGCTTGGGACAAAATCTAAATGCAAACAAACATTATAAACGGTTCATTAAAAAATCTTCAAAAATTGTTATGTATAGTCAAGACAGACTAAAGGTAAAATAAATGGAATTTAAAAGTCCACAAGGTTAAGATTAAAATTCCTCCTCCTCTGATCCAAAGGCTGGGAAAATGATAGCAATATCCTTGATGCCAGCCTCCAAATCTTCCACATTAGTGTTGTTCCTGTTTAGCAGAGGAATGGATGCATTTGCCATATGAGGGATGGATGGTATATGAAGGGCTTTTACTAATATACATGGGAGCCATTTTACTAAACTTAACCCACTGTATGCCAAAAATCAATATCTACTTGGCTGAAACATAGTTATGTGGGTATTGTTGAAAAAGGCAGAGGAAAAGACCTTGACTTCGGTTCTTTAATGTCCTCCCTCAATGTCCAATGATCAAGATATAAGTTGCTGGAAGACCAAAATAAAATCAAATGCATTCTGCAACAACCAAGAAAATCTTGCTTGGTCACAGTCCATACCCCCAAGTCCCTGCAGGCCGGATGCAGAGGGGTAAGAAAAAAAAAAAAAAAAGTAAAGATCAGGTCAGTTCTCAAAGATAAGATAAAACCAAGTAAAAATGACTACTCCCAGCACCTCGTGAGACTGACAGGGCTTGTGTCTGCCAGTTGCATAGCCAGTCTAAACTCAGAGCCAGGAGATGAGATTTCTTCTGGCAGACAATAGGAAATAGAGATAAGGAAGAACTTTCTTCCTTTCTCCTTTAGGTGGGTATTCCCCCAACCAAATATATTACTCCACTGAAATACATTATGATTTATTTTCTTTTGCACAAAGGATTGGCCCCAATCCAAATTTGAAAGAGGGAACCTGGCCACCAGAAAAAATATCAATAACAATAATATCCTACAATTGGACATGTTTTGCAAATATAAAGGATATGGGAATAATTCTCCTATGTTTGTTGATTTTGGGCCTGAAAACACTCAAGATATAATGTTTTTGTTAAATTAGGCTCTTAATGAGACATGTTTTAGAAAAAAAAAAATTAAAGAAATCTAAGATTTAGCCCTTAAATTATGCTAGATTAGCTACTATTTTACAAACACAAAATGGGAGCTCAATGGCCTTCCTGGAGAAGTTGAGGGAGACTCTTATTAAATATATGACTATTCCCCTTGACATCACTAAAGCTGAGATAATTTGAAAGGGCAAATTTGTCACTCAATCAGCCCATTCTCTGATTGGCTCCAGTCTTACAATTAATGATATTTCTCCAATGCTTCCATCTTATGCTACTCGTACATTATCAGAATGGGATAGATGGATAACTTGGGAAGCATATAGAGGGGGAGATAAAGCAAGATTCTTTTAAATACTTCCTATGGAGTGTCATTGATTCCAACCCTATGGGGTTAGTTCTTCCTAAAACTTTGTTACAAAATCTACAACGATGTTTTCATAATCAAACTATCAACACCACTGGGTCAGAGAACAATTACCTATAAATCTGACCACAGATGCTCACTCCTTTAAAACAGAAGATGAAATATGGATAAAGCAGTAAAATGTCCAACCTCTAAAGCCCCTCTGGAGGGGCCCAGTCACTGTCATTTTGTTCATCTCTACTGCAGTTAAAGGTAGCTGAAATGGGTCTCTGGATTTACTACAGCAGAGTGAAGCCAGTATCTTGAAACTGGGTTTACTGATCTATCAACGTTGTACAAGCTCACCATATGGAAGCTCCAGAAGCTCCGGAAACTACAGCCCAGCTTTACTCACTCAAGAAGCAGACTAATCTACGCACAGTAGAAGCTTGAGGAATCGACGGTCCAGTGAAACTATAACAACAAAAAACTGTCCTTAATTCTGTTTCCTTACTGTGGAGCACTGTCACACCTTGTTTCTCACTATTATTGTGATTCTTGCTCTACTCTTTCCCATACGATTAGCCGAGGGTGCCCTGGTCACCAGAAAATGTAACTAGAACACGACATCAATATGTGTAACCTCATTACCATTTAATAACACTAAGTTTTCACAAGATGTTGTTAAGAGACACTTGCTCATGCCATCTAATGTGTCCAGGGACATTCAACATCTGCAAACAGAGATATATGAGACTCAAGAAAATCTAGACATGTTATCTGATTCTAACATCTTAAAAAGTATATCAGGGAGATCAGAAAAATTAAGCCCTATAAAACATATTAAGATTTTAGTTTCTCAACTGCTATTCTGTTTATATTAATATGCAGTGGATTTGTCCTTGCATGTGCAGTCTGGTGCCTAGGATGACGAGTCTATCAACATATGGACCAATGGCTCAGGTTAGACAATGTCCTCCTACAAATCAACTGTATACAAATAAAAAGGGGGAGATGTTGGAGAACAAGAAGCCAGAAGCACCTTAAGACTGTTTTAAGTGTCTGAAAATCTAGAGCAGGTAAGGTTGTTGGAGAACAGGCTGTAAAACTGTCCTGAAGGAAGGGGACAGAACAGCAAGGAACTGAAAGCAGTTCCATTCCCAGGTTGGAAAGCCACCAGGATTGCTCATTTTCTCCAGAAGGACATCATACAGACACCATGCCAGGGGTAAGAATATTTTGTCTGGCACCAGATGTACTTACGACCCAGTATGGAATACACTGCAGGTGCATGACCTGTCAAGATGCCAAATACTATGTTGTATGCGCTTGCTGTTATCAGACAAGTGGCAAAATACAAGAGTGTAGAACCGGGAGACCGATGCTTCAGCTCCTGGAGAGTCGCAGTACCCTGCTTCTTAATTCTCTAGTCACTGCACTTTTGCGACCTGTCTCTCTCTCATAAGGTTGTTCACTGGGATAGCAAAGCAGCCCAGTCCCCATCCTAGTTTAGGAGTCCTGGACTCGGTTACAGCTTTGTCCGCTCTGGCCCCAGCTATACCCATGCTACTCCTCCGACTTTCAACATCAAGACTGTCCTAGGCAGAGATGTGCCCTGAGTCATTGGCTTATACAGGTAAAGTGTATGGGGGTAGTTGGGGTAGGGTCCATGGTTGGGAAATGGGGTGAAACAATTATTATATCTTGGTTTAAAACTCTTAAGTATTGATACCTATAATATATGGGATTCCATATATAGTACATGTGTATATTGTAGATGTATTGTAGTTGTATGCATAAAAATAAAAATATGTAAATATAAAAGAGGAAAGTTCCATATATAAATAGTCAAATAAACATCAATAAAAATTGATGTTTGCAAGGAGTTTGGATTAATATTGGGAAACTCTTAAAATGATTGGTCAATGAGGGCATAATGGACAGATGGATAGATAGTAGGTAGATGGCTGAGTTATGGATAATTTACTTTTCTTCTTTATGTTTCCCTATAATTTTCTGTAATTTAGGCATTGGAAAAAATTTTTAATTTAACTACAAAATCCTTTTAAATGTGTAAAAATCTCTACTTATCTGGTTATAAGACTTAGAATAAAATACATGATGGCATGTAATTAGAAGCTTGAAAACACACTCCCCTTTCAATACTGAGGGTAAGCAAAGATTTCACCAATTCTAATGATACAGTGTGGCTTCTAAATTATTTTGTCTCTTCTCTATTCACTTGGCCAAACCAGCATGGTATTATTGGAGGTAAAGAATGTCATTTAACATCTGGAATTCTTTTCAATACTCAGAGAAATTTAAGGATGTCTACTAAATTATATTGCTTATTTTATGGCAAGTATTAGGGGTTTCTGAGTCTTTAAAACAATTTAATAAGTTCAAACAGAATGTATATTTGTCAACATTAGCCATCATGAGGGGCTTATGGAATTATGAGGAAATAAAAGCTTAAATTGTTTATTTAGCATTAAATATTTAATGAGCACCCAATTTTCACTCTGTCTTTAGAAAGATAGCATATGCTCCTATTGTCATCAATTTAAGAAAATAAAGTAAAATGTGAACCAATTCCCAATATATTGTTATTAAAGATTGCACTAAAGTATTATTCTACAGAGTTTTTATTTAAAGTTAATAAGTCATCCTGCTACCCTCTGATACTGGGCTTGTATTCAGATGGGAAAATAATAGGTTTAGAATTATGAAAATGAACTCTGCCAGCTTTCCATTCAACTGTTCACTTGGTGGGCCTCTCATTATTGAATTTGCCTTCTGCCTCATCGTATTCACGACTGAGAGATTGATTGAGTTAAATAAAAGTATTAGCTTTGCTAATTCAGTTTTAAAACTTCTGTTCTCCAAATAAAGATTCAAAACAAATAGACTAAAGCTGACTTGGCCAAAGGTAACACTAACTTTGATATTTTTCTGGAGTCATTCCTTATCTATCTGAACCTGCTTAATAGCAATTACATCTGATGGGTATCCAGTTTTGCATAAGAGAGAGACACACAATTAATACCTTTACTACACATGAAAAAATATTTATTTTTAAAGTCTCTTATGCTGTTATTTCAATGTTGGGATTTCCATTGCTGCCATGGAGTCTGTTTAATCTAAAAATGTATTTCTATCTGTCACCATGAAGAATTTAGAAGTTTGATTTAAAAATTTTTACATACTTTTCAAGAAATTAACATTCTAATTTTGGATTTTTATCCTATTTCTTTGAGGAACTCCTTCAATGTCACACTTCATTATTTTGGTGAAATTACTTATTAAGCACCTAATATTAACAAGGTACTATGACAAGTATTTGAGAAATACAATTATTTATGATTTAGTTCCTGTCATGTAAGAGTTATGGTCTAAAGAAGAAAAAAGAAAGCTGAGTATGCTGGAGCACAAGAGTTAAATTTTGAATCATTGTGCAATCTTTAAGTGCTAGAAGGTTTTGTGGTATAGCTTGATAGCCTTTAATGTCAAGCTAAGGTATTTAGCTTGTATTTGGAAGGAGAAGAGATAACTTGAAAGTTCTCAAGCAAAGCAGAACATAATCAGAAGCTGATGACTCTTCTGGGAGTAAGGAGGAAGAAAGAATGGTAAATAATGAGAGTAACATGGAAGTGCAATCATTAAAGAAGTATATTTAATGGACTATGAACATTACAACTTATATGTATTACATTTAAATGATTAATTGTTATCTTTCTCTTTTGCATGATTTCACATTTACTAGACTTTTCTTTTCAAAGGCTAATATCCTTTTCATATTTGCATTTCTAGTAACAAGACAGAACCTCACTAAAAGGTATCGTCTCCAAAATGCTTGTGAACTGAACTGAGGGAGGAAAATAAAACTGTCTTAAAATTTTGAATTTAAATTAATATAAAGGTTTAAAACACATCAACAGTCCTAGATAACAAAAGGTAGAACAAGAAAGGAACATTTGAAAACAAATGGTGCTTAGTCAAATCACAGTTATGCTTTGTCACTCTGATCTTTTGCCTCTCTCCACATTATAGGCAATGACTTTTTGTGAGCCAAATATGTTGATAAATGCCAGACACACATACAATCATGTTCTGGGCACACAGTTGCCCACTGGTGAATGTGAGATAGAGGTAAGGAAAATATCTGGAGAAAATTTTAAAACAAAAGTAAAGTGGAATAAAACTTTCCTTTTCTACTATCCCTATATATGGCAATTCTATGCAATGTCAGTGAGAAAATATTACTTTTAGCCATGGTGTATTCTCTCATTGCTTCTTCCCTCATACCATGGTAGTGGTTACTGGGTGAATAAAATTACCATTTTTCCCTGTGAGAACTAAGGATTAAAAAAAACAATAAAGAAGTCATTTTTAAAAATGATGGTGCCTTCTTTTATTCCATTTTTTAATGGTAAGATATAATGAGAAGTTGGACCAATTATAACTATGAGGCTCAATGTTTTGAATCAAAATTAAAACTCCTGTCAAACCAGTACTCAGGGGAATACATGGAACATTATAAGCCTACCTTGAATATGCCCATCTATATTAAAAACCTTCCTCTTTTTCCAAGAGTTAACTATCATTAAAATTTTTAGTAATATATGTTTTACCCATATTTTGACTTTTATTAAAATGGAATTATACCGTTTATGTTTTATTTCTTTTCTTTGTATCCTCATTTTTGATGTGGTTCTTTGGCTCAATATATTATTTAGAGATTCAATCATTTATGTTTCTATATAGCTGTTGTTCATACACTCTTCTCATTGCTGTATAGCAATACATAAATACAATGATAATGGATATTTGATTTTTTTTTCCAAATTTAAGGCTATAATGAATTATGCTGCTATAATCACAAATACTCATTTTGTTGATTATATGACCTAGAGATTAAAAGATTTGGACCTTAGACTAATTTTATATTTGAATTTTAGAAAACTATACTAGATTGTTTTTCAAAGTAATTGAATGAATTTATATTCCCAGTAGTACCTAGAAAGTTCTTGCTGGTCCACATTCTCACCAACAAATGGTATTTTCAGTGGGTATGTAGTATTATACTATTGTAGCTTTAATTTGACTTTTTTTGAAGACTGATATGGAGATACTTCACATGTCTATAGGGCATTGGATATTCTATTTTATAATGTTTATGTTCACATATATTGGTTGTTTGTCTACCTTTTAATGAATGATGTGTACAAAGTTTTTTAAGTGAATCCATCGTAGGGTTCTGTGGGGTGGAAATATTTTCTTTTACTGTAGGGTCATACCTTTTTACTCTCTTAATAATGATGAACATCGAAATAAATATATTGTATCATTTTTTTCTTTATAATAAATGCATTTTTGTTTTGTTTAATAAATTTTAGTTCAACATAAAAAAAGAGTAGTTTACGCTGTAGTGATTAAAACCCTATATAGTATTGGCACAAATATAGATACATAGATCATTGGAACAGAACAGAGAGCCCAGAAATAAACCTACAGTAATATGGTTAGTAATCAACTCCTATCTATCTCAAAGGAGACAGAAATATGTAAGGGAAAAAGATAGTCTCTTCAACAAATGGTGTTGGGAAACTGGACAGCTACATGCAAGAGAATGAAAATGGGCCACTTCTTTTTACCATACAAAAAATAAACTTAAAATGGGTTAAGAACCTGAATGTGAGACCTGAAACCATAATAATCCTAGAAGAGAACACATCCAATAATTTTTCTGGCACCGGCCATAGTAACAGTTTTCTAGATATGTCTCTTGAGGCAAGAAAAACAGAAAGAAAAATAAATGTTTGGACTACACACACACACACACACACACACACACACACACACACACACATACACCGTTCAGCATAGTAAAGGAAACAATCAATAAAACTGAGGGACAACATACTGAATGGGAGAAGATATTTGCAAATGATTTATCTGATAAGTAGTTAATTTTCAAAACAGATAAAAGAGTTATACAACTCAACACACAAAACACAAGCAATCCAATTAAAAAGTGGGCAGAAAATCTGACAAGAGATGTTTTTCCAAGGAAAACAGGCTGATGGTCAGGAGACATGAAAAGATGCTCAACATCACTCATCACAGGGAAATGCACATTGAAACCACAATGAGATGTCCCCTTACATCAGTTAGAATGGCTAACATAAAAATAGCAAGAAATAACAAGTGTTGCCAAGTATATGGAGAAAAAGGTATTACCATGCACACTGCTGGCAGGAATAAAAACTAGTGCAGTTACTGTATAAAACAGTATGGACATTCCTCAAAAAATTAAAAATAATGGAATTATTGGATTAATATTTACCTGAAAAAAACAAAAACACTACTTCAGAAAGATATATGTACCCTTATGCTTAATGCAGCATTATTTACAAAAGTCAAAATATGGAAGTAGCCCAAGTGTTTACTGATAGACGGATGGGTAAAGAAGAGGTAAATTACTCAGCCATAATAAAGAATGAAACATTGTTATTTGCAACAACATGAATGGATCTAGAGAGTATAATGCTAAGTGAAATAAGTTAGTCAGAAAAAGACAATAGCATATGATTTCACTCACTTTTAAGATATAAAACAAAGTAACAAAGAGACAAACCAAATGGTTACCAGGGGGAGATTGGTGGGGAATTGAGTGAAATAGGTGAAGGGCATTAAGAGTAAATTTATCATGACGAACATTGAATAATGTATAGAATTGTTGAATCACTGTATTGTACACCTGAAACTAATATAACAGTATATGTTAACTGTGTTGGATTTAAATTTTTGTAAGTACTTTATGCTATTTTCTAGACGTTGTATTGCCTTCTCTCTCATATTTAGATATACTTCCCTCTAGAACTGATTTTTTGCATTTACATATTGAGAAATAATTCAAATTTATATCTGTTTATTTTTATGTAAAACTGACACAGAGCCATTTTGTTTGAAAAGACTGTTCTTTCTGTAATGTTATGCAGTGACATTTTTGTGTCATAACCTATTTTTAAAAATGAGAGTCTGTAACTGGCCTCTGCTCTTTTTGATTTGATTAATTATCCCCGCAAGAAACATACAGTTGATTACTATCACTTTGTGCTAATTTTCTTTATGTAATAGAGAAACAAATACAAGTTTTCAGAATTCTCCTGACATTTTTTTCCTTTTGCATTTTTTATTTAGACTTTTTATTCTGTCTTAATACAGTCTTGGATTTTTCTATGTATGTAAGTTTTTACTTATTGTTAGATATGTTACTAGGTACTTTTGTGCTGTACAAGAAATGTTTTTAAATTTCCTCAGAACTAGCAATTTTTATAAGCATAGGATTGTTAGGATCCTAATCCTAACAATTTATCTTCTTATTCTTTTGGACATTTTTCTTAGTACATAATTATATTACTTCACATTAATGACAGTTCTAGAGCTTTCTGGCTAATTTATATAACTTTTATTAATTTTTCTTGATTTGTTTCATAAGATAGGATTGCCTGTGCATGTTTGAACAGAGATAGTTCTGTTCATCATTTATACTAGTCTTTTTTTTAACAGGTCTTGAAGAAAAGTGTTTGACATGTCATTTTCAATACTGTGTATAATGTAACTTTTGTTGCATCTGTTTCCAAATTAAAGGCAGACATTCGGGGTGCCTGGGTGCCTCAGTTGAACATCCGGACTTCACCTCAGGTCATGATCTCACCGCTTGTGGGTTCGAGTCCCACATTGGGCTCTGTGCTGACAGGTCAAAGCCTGGAGCCTGCTGTGGCTTCTGTGTCTCCCTCTTTTTCAATATGAGCTTTCTCAGAGGTCACTCTGTCTCTCTCTCTCTCTCGCTCTCTCTCTCTCTCTCAAAAATAAATAAACATTAAAAATTTTTTTAAAACCGGACAGACATTAAGGAATAGCTATTATAGCAATATTGACCATTCCGATACAATGGCATGATAAATCTAGTCTTTTTTTAAAATCATATCTTAATTTCTCTTAGCAATATTTTCAAATTTTTAGTGTCAAAATTTGCATCATTGACAAATTTATCTCTTAGCATTTCATGTTTTTGAAATAATAGTAAATGTTATTTTTCAGTTCAATTTTCATTATTTTTACATTATAACATTATTTATAAATGGAAATGTGATCAATTTCGTACATTAAACTTGTCCACCAAAAATTTGCTAAACTCAAAAATTAGCCATAGTAGTAGAATTTCAATTCTATTTTCCAGTTCACTAATCTTATGATTATGCATAGATAGACTGCATGTATTCATAGACTATACATACATATGTACATGCATTCACACACGTAAGTACAGATATAGATCGAGATATAGATCGAGATATAGATATAACATGTATATATTAGGGGAGGTCTTGAAGTTTATTCTTGGATGCAACTTTTTAAGGCAGGTGTTGAAAAGCCTCTAGCACTAATTTTCCCCACACTTGAGGCAATGTTCTCTGAGCTCTCTATGCTATTCTCTCTGTTTTCTATAGTTTTTCCATCCTAAATGGTAGGAACTCAAAACTTTCCTGGGCCCTGTGTGAGTTATGAGAATTATTTCCTGTGTTTCTCTGGATGACTGTTTCCCTGATATGGGGTAGTTTCTCAAACATTATGTGCTATGCTAAAAACTCTAGAAAATCCCTCTTCTCAGTCATTTTCTCTAAATCTTTGTCTTTTTGGGCTTCTCCATCACCTTGGTTACTCTGCTAATATTCTACTGTAATTCTAATATCCTAGCAACTCTAATATTCTCCTAAAGTTGCATCCATCCTGCACACACATCCTGCTTTCTATCCTCAGTCCAGGAAGACAAACCGGATCCATGGGTTCCTCCTCTCTTCACTGTGCTTCCAGAAATTCTCTTCAGGCAGTGTATTAGGGAAATGTTAATGGTCACCTGTGATTTCCCTGCACTGTCTCTGATCTAATGTCTGAAAAGCATTGTTTCATATATTTTCTCCAGTTAATTGTTTTAGGCAGAGGGTAAATCCAGTTCCTCTTTCTCCATTTGGTGAGAAGCAAAAGTCCCAAGCAAATGCATTATTGAATATAACATTTTATGTTAATTATCATGTAGAAGATAGTTTTAATATTTACAGGTATAACATGAACTAAAAGGCAACTTTTAATAGCTGAGAAAATTCCCTGTTTATGAAAATTTCTTTTCTGATTATTTCTGCTAAGTGTCAACAAGAATACAATACCTTTCAAAAGTTCATTTTGAAAGCATGTATCTCCTTATATTTACAAAAATGCAAATATTGATAAAAAGGTAAGCATTTTGCATATATTTGCTTTCAAAATACATTCTCCATAAACAAATTATAAGGCTAAATGTCATCATCATCATTTGGGGTAATGAGCCATCTAATGGCAGTTTAAAATCAAATCTACCTTACAAATATCCTAGTATAATGTTGAGTCCAAAAAATTTAGTGATTCCATCAGTATGTTCAAGTCAATTTGTCCAAATAAAATAAAATTATTGAGTGTTATTACCTTGGGTCAAGATTAATGATAGCTATTAAATCAACTTTTTTATGGAAACCTTGAGGAAAGTTTGATAATTATCCATATTTTATATAAAAGATGAATTACATTAATTTAAATGATCCAGTCTTTGAACTCAGATCATCTAACATCAGCATCTATGTTTTGTTTTTATTTTCATTGTTTGTTTGTTTCATAGACACTAAACTCAATGTATTCATTAATATAAACTTAAATCATTGCTCTGTATTTATGCATTTGATGTTTGATGTGATATTTGATCTGACATTTAGATTATTTTCTACATGTGTCATTCCAATAGCTAATTTTGAAAAATTCTTGTTCAAGACACTTGAGTGTTGCTTTTGTTGCATCCCTAAAGTTTTGGATTCTTGTGTTTTCATTTTCATTAATTTCCAAGTGTTTTTAAGATTTCTTCTTTAATTTCCTGGTTGACCCATGTATTATTTAGTAGCATGTAGTTTATATTTGTCATCTGTCCAAAAATTTTTATGTGGTTGACTTCTAGTTTCATGGCATTGTGGATAAAATCATGGTATAATATCAACCTTTTAGTATTTGTTGAGGCCTGATTTGTGCCCTAATATGTGATCTATCTGGAGAATGTCTCATGGATGTGTGTTCTGCTGCTTTAGGATGGAAAATTCTGAATATACCTGTTAAGTCCCTCTGGTCCACTGTTAAGCAGACCCATCGTTTCCTTCCTTCTTTGTTTTCTGTTTAGATGATCTGTCCATTGATTAAGCAGGGTGTTAAAGTCTCCCTACTATTATTGCATTATTATCAGTGAGCTTCTTAATGTTTTTTATAAATTATTTTATATATTTTGGTGCTTTCATATTGGGAGCACAAGTATTTATCATTAGATCTTGATGTGTTGTCTCCTTTCTTATGAAATAGTGCCGTTCTTTATTTCTTCTTACTCTGTTTATTTTAAAGTCTAGTTTGTCCAACATAAGTATTGCTGGTCTTTCATTCTTTTGACATTCATTTGCATGATAAATTTTCTTCATCCAGTCAGTTTCAATCTGCAGGTGTCTTTAGGTCTAAAATGTGTCTCTTGTCAGCAGCATATAGATATATCTTTTTCTTCTTTTTGTTTTAAATCTATTCTGACACCCTCTATGTTTTGGCTGGAGCATTTAGTCTATTTACAATCAAAGTAATTATTGATAGATATCTATTTATTGCCACTTATTACTCTTTTTGTCATTTTATCTGGAGATTTTCTCTGATCCTTTCTTGTCTTTGTAACTTTTGGTCTCTGTTTTCCACTCAAAGAGTCCACTTAATATTTCTTGCAGGGTTGGTTTAATCACAAATTGCTTTAGTTTTGTGTCTTTGGGGAACTCTTTATCTCTCTTTATATTCTTAAGGATGGCCTTGCTGGATAGAGTATTCTTGGCTGCATATTTATCCCATTCAGTATGTTGAACTGATCATGCCATTCCCTCTGGCTTGTCAAGTTTCTGTTGAGAAATCTCCAGTTAACCTTTTGAGTCTCCCCATGTAAGTTAAGGATTTCTTTTGTCTTGCTGCTTTTAAGATTTTTTTTTTCTTTATCACCATATTTTGCAAATGTAATTACAATGACTTTTTATTGGCTTGCTTTTGTGATTTTGATTGAAGTTCTCTCTGAGTCCTGTATCTGGGTATCTGTTTCCTTCCCCAGATTAGGGAAGTTTTCAGTTATTATTTTCTCAAATAAATTTTCTACCCCCTTTCTCTCTCTTCTTCTGGGACTCCTATAATATGAATGTTATGTTACATGGAGGAACTCAGTTCTCTAAATTTTTTCTCGTTTTTCACAATCTTTCACAATCTTTCTTACTTTTGTTCAGCGTCATTATTTTATCTTTTATGTCACTAATTTATTCCTCTGCTTCTTCCAGCCTGGTGTTCATTGCATCAAGCCTATTTTGAATCTCATTTATTGTATTCTTCATCTGTGATTGATTCTTTTTTAACTTTTTTATCTGTATGGTAAGGTCTCGCTGATGTCTGTCTGCTATTCTCTTTTAAGCCCAGTGAGGATCCTTATGATTATTGCTTTAAAGCAATAATCACCATCAGTCATGTAACTTTTATCTGTTCACCTTAGATCTCTGGACATGGCCTTATCCTGTTCCTTCATTTGGGTTAATGAATAACCCAAATGCCTCTACCTTGGCATTTATTTATGTCTCTACCTTCTTCTTTTTTTAGAAGGGTCATTTGTGCCTCTTGCTCCTCAGAGTAATGGCTTTATAAATAAGAAGTTATGTCATGTCCACAACCTGGCATTTTAGGGAGTTTCTTCCATGCATGCTGTTTGTGTTGTGCTGTCATGGTTTGGCTGTTCTATCATTTAGGCCAGCTGTCTGCAGAAGCTTTCCTTGCCTGCTATGGCTAATGTTTGTTCCCTAGCCTGAATGTGGTAAGTTTTCATTGGGTGTATTCTGGTATGCTTGTGAAATGAGACCTGACACCAGCTCCACCAGAGCTAAGGAACTCCACCTGTAGAACTTTCTGTTTGGGAGACAGTGGTATGGGCAGGGGTTTGTGCTGGACTTCTGGGAAAGGAATCCACCACACTGGCACTGAGGTTAAGTGTGACTGAGAAAGGGAGTTCTACTAAAGCATGGGGTGGGGGTGGGGCTTCATAAAGCAAGTTGGGAAGTTAGTGTTTGTGCTGCACTGCTTCCTTCAGGCAACTCTGTATGCTGAGGCGCAGGGAATGAAATGGTGCAGGCCAGCTCCTTTGTTCCTGGAGAGATTTCTCTATGAATGCTTCCTCTCAGGGACACAGTCTGAGAAGAGGGAATAATCTCCCCACTGTGTGCCCCAAGTGCTCTTCAGATCACTGTTTCCATTCTGTCTGCTCCTGGGTTGTTTGCCTGCCTTCTTTTTAGGAACAGCACAGTGATCTCAGGGCTCTATCCCAGCCAAGCCTACTGACCTTTAAAACTCTAGACTTTAAACCCTGTGAGTTGCAAGAATTCACAAAATTCAGACTCTCTCAATTTCCAAGACAGTGGCTTTGAGGAAACAATCTCCTGTGTTTTCCCCTATTTGCTCCTCTCTCTCCTTTTGCCTTTCATGCTTCCTTCCCTTGTTCAGCTGTGACCATGTTTCTCCTAAATGTCCGTGTCCTACCTTCTTTGATGTGGCCTCTTATCTCTCTTTAGTTGTAGAGTTTGTTCTGTCAGTCTTCAGGTTGATTTCTGGGGTATTTAGGATGATTTGATAGTTATCCAGAAGTATTTGTGGCACAAGGCGAGCCTAGGGTCTTCCTACTCTGCTGCCATTTTCCTACGCCCTCTGAGTTACCTATATTTAAATTTGCTTGTCTATAGTTTCTGCTTTGCCTTTTTCCCCTTAAGGGATATTGATATTTTCTTACTGACTTAGAACTTTTTGTATATTAAGAATATTGATTCCTTGTCTTTCATAATGCAAAATGATTTCATTTAAATACAATTTTCATGAAATTGGTCTATACCTTGAATTTTTCTCTTCTTAATAAATTTGTGTAATTCTGGTACATTCAATGCAGGGTTTGTAAAATGTCTGCTGGTTTTTTTTTTTACCCTGAATATATATCCTTATATTATAGTGTGTATAATAATAATACATGTTATATAATACACAGAAGTATTCTTTTTCCTTTTAGTATTGTAAAGACAAAATTCCCGGGGCGCCTGGGTGGCTTAGTCGGTTAAGCGTCCGACTTTCGCTTAGGTCATGATCTCGCGGTTCGTGGGTTCGAGCCCCGCGTCGGGCTCTGTGCTGACTGCCAGCTCAGAGCCTGGAGCCTGTTTCAGTCTGTGACTCCCTCTCTCTCTGGCCCTCCCCTGCTCCCGCTGTCTCTCTCTCTCTCCTAGAAATAAATAAAAAAACATTAAAAAAATAAAAAATAAAAAAAATAAAAAGACAAAATTCCCTTGCTCTCCAGATCTTATTGTTTCTAATTAGAAGTAAGTTGTAAGTATTTTTGGTGGTCTCCTTAACATGATGAGTATTTTTATCTTTGATTTTCTGAAGTTTGTTTATGATGAGCTACATTTCATTTTCTATGTACATATCCTACTTGGGTTTCACTAAGATTCTAGGATCTTTGGGGTTTTGTTATTTGTCCAGATTTGAACAAGTTTTAGTTGATAGTATGTATATGCTTTTTAAGTTAACTTTTGAAGTTTTTTATACTTAGCCAATAATTATATGCATGCATTTCATACCCTTTAATTCTTTACCTTATTTATAACAGTCATTTTAAATATCTTATTTCAAATTCCAATATATGGGTTGTTTGTTCTGCTTCAGTTGTTTTTTTTTTTTTGTATTGCTTAAATTCTACATTTTATTGCTTCTTTACATGTCTAATAGTATTCTTAAAATTTTTTTTACTGTTTGTTTTATTTTTGAGAGAGAGAGAGAGAGAGAGTGCAAGGGGAAGACAGGCAGAGAGAGGGAGACACAGAATCTGAAGCAGGCTCCAGCTGTCTGTGCTGACAGCTCAGAGCCTGACATGGGTCTCGAACCCATGAACCACTACATCATGACCTGAACCAAAGTTGGATGCTTATTTGACTGAGCGACCCAGGCAGCCCAATAGTATTTTTTTTTAACTGTATGATACTATTTAGAGACTCTGGAATATTTTGTCTTTCTTTAAAGAGTCTTGAGTTTTGTTCAAAGAGACAGTTAAATTACTGGCATATCACCTTGCATCTGTGAATGCTTTAATTTAGGCTGAGCTGATGTCATTATAAGACAGAGACTTTCTGCAGTCTCAACTTGTACGCAAACTGAATGTCCAGGGTATCCACCAAGATCTCTCTACTCTGGATCAATCAAGATTTCAACATCTTTGCACTCAGTGATCATGAAGTGTTTGTTCACCAATCAAATAGATCCCCCAAAAGCCGTTCTTTGTTAGGACTTAGAGAGGTTTACCTTAATCATGTGCTGCGGTAGATTCTTCCGTGACCAACATTTCTAGTACTTCCTGGCAATCATTTCTCTTCCTTTCTCCATTCCTTAAATTTCTGTCTCCTGTGCCATTCTAAAATTCCATCTCTTTTCCTCTACTGAGAATGTCACTCTCTGTTTTGACTCCATTTACACACAAAGTTTTGGATATTTCCTCAAGCTAGAAGCTATGGTAATTTTAAGTAATTGTCTCATGCTTCCTTGTCCTTAAAGATCACATTTCTCTGAGAAAACGCTTCATATATATACACATACATGGACATATATAATATACATGTATACATAATATGTATATGTATACACATAATATATATGTGCATATATAATATATATATAATTTTTTCCAAATTTTCATTTCCTTATTGCAGGAAAAAAGGTCCAATTCCAAATTATCTAGAATAGCTGGGATCAAATTATCATTATAATTTTCTTTTAAATGAAACCAGCATAGAACAACTATTTGTTTTGAAAAACAGTATTAATAATTTCTACTGGACTGCATCAAACCACTTTAAAATATTGCATATTTGAAAAAATAAGAGCAGGTCTAAATTTTTACTTCTACGAAAAAATATAACTCACACTTATCCCACTGTATATATTTTCTCAAGGTCAAAAAATAAGCTCATGATCTCTATTA
Source organism: Hyaena hyaena (assembly GCF_003009895.1). NCBI lineage: Eukaryota > Metazoa > Chordata > Mammalia > Carnivora > Hyaenidae > Hyaena > Hyaena hyaena. The sequence goes on from NW_024081517.1 coordinate 296,491, forward strand.
ATGGTATAAGATAGTAATTAATGCATGTAAGACTCCACCATTATATCTTTCCTTTTCTTATCTCCAGATACTCACATAGTTTTAATATATTTCCTTGCATATGCATATACTTTTGAAATATATGAGTTACCTTTCCTCAGATGCTTTAGCATCCCTAATATATTCCTGTACATATGAATATATCCTTGAAGGGCATAAAATATTACTTATAAATATTAAAGACCTGCTATTAATGCTTCAAATATTCACCTTTATAATTCAAACTGATAATTACTCTTAAGAGACTCTGACAGTTACCATTAACATCCTTTTCCTGTGTAGAGTTTTCTAATGACAAATTATTTTTAATGATTGAAAAACACATAAACTAAATTATTTATATTAGCAGTCATAATTTTGTTTATATTAGCAATATTAATTCCAAAATGTATGAATTGCTTTAAATATGCTAAGTTAAGCAATTTGGTTTTGACATACAGAAACTTGATGGTAAAGTCAGAATGCAAACCTTATTTGAATTATATTAGAGATAGAGTGGGTTTAATTTTTTTCATTGATATTTTTAAAAAGGAATTAATATTTTCAAAAGACATCTTGTATTTTTCTTGGAAATTTGTATTATGAGTTTAGGTACTCTTAAAGATGTTCACTTTCTTAATCCAACATATTTTGAGTTTTATGTTAGTTTAATTAAAAATTCACATGTATGTGACCCCAAATAATTTCATAATAGGTATTTTTCCAGTCAGAAATATAGTTTTCCTTTCCAGGTATACCAATAAGTGATGAAGCTTGTCATCATTTAAAAATATATCATATTTTCTTAGCAGCTTGACAGTATTTTTCTCAAGTATGATACATACAACCAGATAATGGTGATAGAGTAACATTAAAACAGTATCAAACACCAAATATCAAATATGTCTGTCTGGAATGTGGTACCATATTTCTGCTCCAATGCATGACTCTCATTGATAATAATAGAATTATGTGTTTCTAATGGTGTGTAATATGGTTGAAACTCTGTTGAGAAATACAGGTGTTATCATAAGCTATCAATCATCTAAAAGACAAAATATAGGGAAGAAAAACAGATAAGTACCAAGAATCACAATAACTTGTGAAAATTATTTTTAAGATAGAGACGAAAACACAATCTTTTTCCTTCATTTTTCTTATTTCTACCCTTAGTCATCTTACCCATTTCCTTTATAGCATATAAGAGAGGAGTATATAGTCACAGTGTTCTCATTTAATCCTGAAATGTTAAAGTTTAATAGTAGAATATCAAAAATTATATTTTATGACAGAAATAGTAAAGGTATTATTTAGATATTGTTTAGATAGTAGAGGCAATTGTTTAGACATTGTAAATTGAAGGACAGCTCATCTTCTAATTTAGAAAATGGATAAATAGGTACCTATGCAAAAGATGAAGGGTAAATAATCATTATTACTAAAGTGAATTATGGCAGAGTAAATATGCAACTATCAAATACTATAAAAATGCTCACAGGGTAATACACACTGTTTATAAATATTAGTATCTAAAATCACATCATGGATTTGAGGTCAAGAATTAGTATTTATTTCTATCATCACAGTTTTCCATAAAGAGACACAATTTCAGTTTCATATCCCTTTTCATTTCACTGGAACATTATTTCCCTTGACCCTCTCTTCCAAACACACATATATTTCCATTTCTCCTCAAAACCTATAGTACCAATTTAATCTCAAAATTGACCCTAACTATATCCACTAGCTTGCTTCATATTCTTCCATATAAGCATATGATATCAGTAAGGAGGGAAACAGCTTCATAGAAATGAGAGATTTTATCCATTATGGAAACCACTGTTTTATTTTTTCAGTTGCCCCCAAAAAGATGCTATTTCCTCAGCCATGTTTCCTCCTACCTCCCATTTGTACAACTATTGGTTATTTCTCTCAAGTTATATTCAATATTTATAATGCACTTTTATGGCAAAGCGCTTAACCCCAAAACTCCAACCACTTGCTGTTCTTTATCTCTTTCTCTTAACCACATCCTGAAGTTTCTCGTGCTACTAAAATCTGCATTTTAACACCAAGGCTCTAATATCATTTTGTCACAATATGTCAGCCAGTATAAGTTATATATTTTCTCAATAGCATCGCATGGATGGCAAGGGAAGGGCTGAGGCAAAACATCACATATTACCAAAACAACAACAACATAATAATAATAAAATAATTTTAAAAACCCACTCAAAACAGGAAGGGATGAGAGTTCTTATTGGCTGGATGGATTGCAGCAGGTACTTGAAGACTTACTGCCTGAGAATATCCAATTCATATTTTGCCCTAGTTTTCACTGTTAAGACTTTAAATCAGCTATCAGAGCAGGATACTCTAAAAGCTTATACTTTTAGAAAAAAAAATAAAAAACATGTTCCATAATCAACTTCAGTACTGTATACTGGATGATTTAGGTATACTTAAGCCTCACTAAGAATTAATAGATAAATTTATACTTTTGAGCATAACCAAAGAAACTCTGTAAAAGAATGCATTATGATATCTATGGAGATAATATAGTATACTTGGAAGAATAAGAACTCAGGGTCAGACGATTTATCTGTGAAAACTGACTCCTTCCCTCCTTATCTGTGATACTTTGGGCAAGTTTATTTTGTTTATCATTTTCTCTTAGTATTACCCACCTCACAGAATTATTTACAGATTAGATAATTTTCAAGCAAATGCTTGAAAAAGCACTTTGCACATACTAAATACTATGTGTTTGCAAATTGTAGGAAAGTAAGTTTTGTCTCATCATTTATTTTAAATAATGTAATACAAATTGATGGACCATTTGCTATCATCTCTGACATAACTAAATCTGGCACCTAGTCATGACTTGACACCACTAAATTTCCTGTTTTTAATGGCATATACACAAGTTTATTTGCAAACACACTTCATGGAGTTTTCACCTCAGTACTCTTCACTGAAAATTTTTCATGGGATAGAAGACCTTGGAGACACAGATCCCCAATCTGTTCACCTATCTAGTTAGCAAGTCTAGTCCATTTATTATAAACTCACATGGATGGAAATTATAGCTACAGAAATGACAAAGAAGGATATTATGTACTGCCACTTACTTGAAGCTTGTAGGCTAAATGGGCTACAATTCTGATTCATGAGAGAAATTTTAAGAGAACACTCTCTGTAAATGAAAAATATGTCAAAAGCCTTTTCCACTTACGACATGTCATTCAGAGGATAAACAGTCCATGGTGTATTAATTTTTGATGATTGTAACATAGGTGTTTGTTCACCAAACTGGGATTTAATGCCCATTAGAGGTGATAGATTAATGGTTCTGGAACATCACATCATCTGTATATTCATGGAAGAGGTAATGAAGGTAATGGCTTCCATCTATTCTATGTAATACATCTCACGTACAAGTATCCCTGGTATTTTAAGTACTGCATTACATCTTATTTTCTTGGTTTATTGATCTTTAGAAAAAGGATTTTATTTTACTTTTACTTTTTATTTTTATCAACAGCTGATACTGAAAACATTTCTAAGTCTTTACTACCTATAACTATTTCCCCTTTTGCCAAAATACACCCAACAATTACTTACGAAATATTTTTTAAATAACTCCTATTTGTTAAATACATTAATGACATTTCTTCCTTATTTTGGGAATGGAGTTTTATCCAATCTAAGTTGCCATTGGTTATGATTATACCATGTTTTGTATATACTGTTCTGAATGAGGGGACAAATATCACTGACTAAACCAAAATGAGCTATAAATGCAGAACAGCCAAATTTTTAAATTTCTTACATGATAAAAGGTAAAAACATTTGAATTGCAAAATTGACAAAACATTTGGTTTCTTAGAATCATAGTATAAAATGGTTATCTTAGAATTATGGTTTTTTCCCAGCATCCTTGTGATATAATTGACATATAGCTTTATGTAAATTTATTTTGTTTAATTTATTTATTTTGAGAGAGAGAGGGAGAGAGAGCATGTGGGGGAGGAGCAGAGAGAGAAGGAGAGAGAATCTGCACTGAAGCACAGAGCCCAAAGTGGGGAGCAAGCTTGATGAGGAGCTCAGTCTCATGTTTTGTGAGATCATGACCTGGGCCTAAATTAAGAGTTGGATGCTTAATCAAGTGAGCCACCCAGTGCCCCAATATTGTATAAGTTTAAAGTGTACCACTGTTGATGTGGTACACTTATAAACTGTAAACTAATTACCACCATAGCTTTAACTAATACCTCCATCTTGTGACATAATTACCATTTTTTTGTGATGACAACATATAAAATCTATTCTTATCAACTTTCAAGTATGTATTATTAACTATAATGATCATACTGTACATTAGATCTCCTTAACTTAGTCAACTTATAACTGGAAATTTATATCCTTTGACCAGCATCTCCCATTTCTCTCCAGCCCCAGCCCCTGGTAACCACCATTCTAGTCTCTGTTTCTTTGAATTTGGCTTTTTAAGATTCTACATATACATATAAGTGATATCTTTTAATATGTATCTTTCTCTGCCTGATTTATTTCACTTAGTATAATGTCCTCATGTTCCATCCATTTTGTCAAAAATGATAGGATTTCCTTCTTTCCCATGGCTAAATTATATATATATATAATTTATATATAATATATATATAATATATATTTACTATAAATAAATATATAATTTATTTATATATATAATATTTATATATAAAATCATGTATATATTATAGCATATATAGTATATAATGTGTATATATATATAATATATGTTATATATATCATATATGTCTTTATCCATTCATCCTTGATGGATTCTCTCAGGTTTTTCCATGAATTGGATACTATGAATAATGATTCAATGAACATGAAAGTGCACATATATCTTGAAGCTCTTGTTTTCATTTCTTTTGGATATATACACAGAAGTGTGATTGCTGGATGATAGAGAATTTTTTGGATAGTGACTGATATAATTAATTTTGGTCTGTTTGTAGAAATCCTGAAATTAGGTTAAAGTTACATTATTCTATAAAGATAAACAGGTGAATGTTTGTGTGGTGTGGTGAGTAGGGATGGGGCATGGGGAAAATAGGCATGTTATCAGACTTTATTTGGTTCAGACAATTAAATAATACTAAGCATTTATAGAATTCTTAGATTATAAACTCTAGATTAAGATTATGTCTCAAATTAAAAAAAAACAATTCAGCACATCTGTGATCCTTATCAAGTCTTTTGCATTCAAAGTAAATTATTTCAGGAAGTTACATCACATGATAAGAACAAACTAACAAAACCTTTCTTTTGAGTCCTCTTAACTTTGCATTGTCTCACAAAGGGACTAAATTTAAAATAATTTATCCCAAATCCTACTCTTTATCAAGCAATTAGTGGTATATATATATATAATATTTGGAAATCTGTATGTGTGTACTTTTGTATGTATCTATCAATCTATAACAAGTATATGGTAATTTACCAGGGTATAGAGAGGGCAACCATATTAGTTGAGAGAAGGCAAGAATAGTGAATCAGGTATATCTGGATAAAAATACTTTTTAAACTATGAGAACAAGATAAAAACATCATGAGTCAATGCCACTTTTGGTCCTAAGAGAAGAGCTTTTCAGAGTCTATTTTATACACCCATAATAAATGTCTTTGTATTAGAAGGTAATTAGAGTAGTTTTTTGAACCTCAAAGCTCAGTACTATGCAGTGATCTACAAATTATGGAAATCAAAATCTCTTTTTAGCAACATACAGTTTATTCTCACAACTTTGCTAGAAGCTATTGCTAAATAAAATAATGACATACAAGACACGAACTGTGTGTTGTTAGAACCTTACACATTCATTGGGGAAAAAAACTAAAAAGCAAAATGTATAAAAATGTTTAAGTTAAAATCATAATAACGTGATATACATTGTATGTGTTGTAGGAATTTAAGATAAGAATCACAACATTTTTTAAAAATTATGGAAGGAAAATACTCATGGAAAGGAACTAGAGGTGATTTTTGAATCGTGGCTGATGAGGCATGAAAAACACATTCTAGGTAACAGATTTCATGATTAGTGAATGTGGCAGTTTGTGGTAGAATATGAAGGCTCTCCTGATTAAACAAAGAGACTAGGTCAAAATGAAGACAGTGAATGTACTTTGTCTGAATGCCAAGCAATGTGCTTTTCAGTTAGTGAATTTGGAACTAAAAGGCCTTTAAAGTTTATTTGTTTAATAGTGTATCTATGACTTTAAAAGATATGTTTGTTTTTTATTTAAAACATTTTTTAATAAATTTTTTATTTAGAAAGAGAGAGAGAGGAAGAAACAGACAGAGTGCCAGTGGGAGAGGGGGAGAGAGAGAGAGACACAGAATCCAAAGCAGACGCCAGGCTCTGAGCTGTCAGACAGAGCCTAGGTGGGGCTTGAACTCAAGAACCATGAGATCATTACTTGAGCTGAAGTCAGCCGCTTAACCAACTGAGCCACCCAGGTGCCCGTAAAAAGAGATATTTGTATTATAAAAGCCATACTTTAGGAAGATTAATTGCTTACAAATAGGAAGAATTTTTAAATCTTATTATCAAACTCAATCACTTATTATGTGCTCAATTACTAACCAAATTGTCCCAGTAAATGATCCCATGCCCTACTGTTTTAGGAGAGCTGACCACACACTGATTCTGCCAGCATCCCTTTCTTCAGACTGTCTTTCTCCTAATCCTCCTATGTAAAAAGTCTTTTACATGGTCTTAGATTTTGGTATTATCACAGTTTGGACTTTGAAATCTCTGTACTTTAATTAATGATATTAACTTCTAGTTAGTTTCTTATGACCAAACTCTTGCTTACTAGATATTATAGAGCTATGTTATATACATTTCAAGCTTTATTTAGAAAATTATAACTGAACATTTCTAATGTTCAATGCCATGGGCACCTGGGTTGCTCAGTTGGTTAAGCGTCAGACTCCTGCTCAGGTAATGATCTCACAGTTCATGAGTTTGAGCCCTGCCTGGGGCTCTGTGCTGATAGCTCAGAGCCTGAAGCCTGTTGTGGATTCTGTCTCCCTCTCTCTCTACCCCTCCCCCACTCGTGCTGTCTCTCTGTTTCACTCTCAAAAGTAAATAAACTTTAATTTTTTTTAATAAAATAAGAACTGAACATTTCTAGCTTCAGCACTTCCCTAACACTACCCTTTCTCACTGAAATAACTTGATCTACTGCAGATTTGACATTAGATATGCTCAATTCCAAATGAAAATATGTTAATGACCGATTTTTAGAGTAAAGTTTAAACTGTTTTTTAAATGACAAAAAATATAAAGTTATCTTGGCGAAGAAAATAATTCTAGTTAAAAAGTAAAAGATATGGCAAATTCAATTGTCGTATTAGAATTAAGTTAAATGCAAGGCCTCGATCCAAAGTGCCATGCAAATATGATGGTTATAGGACAAATCTGTATGTGATGATAATTTCATTTCGCTAATCAATATTTCCCCTATGATGATATTGCAGGCATGAAGTGAATATACCATAGAAATCTATGTGAAAGAGGTTGCTGCGGTGGAGGTCAAAGAGGTTGTTTCCTGCTTTCTCCTCTAGGGTTTTGATGGCTTCCTGTCTCACATTCAGGTCCTTTATCCATTTTGAGTTTATTTTTGTGTATGGTGTGAGAAATTGATCTAGTTTCATTCTTCTGCATGTTACTGTCCAGTTCTCCCAACACCATCTGTTAAAGAGGCTGTCTTTTTTCCATTGGATATTCTTTCCTGCTTTGTCAAAGTTTAGTTGGCTGTATACTTTTGGGTCCACTTCTGAGTTCTCAGTTCTGTTCCATTGGTCTATGTGTCTGTTTTTGTGCCAATACCATACTGTCTTGATGATGACAGCTTTGTAGTAGAGGTTAAAGTCTGGGATGGTGATACCTCCCGTTTTGGTTTTATTTTTCAGTATTACTTTGGCTATTTGGGGTCTTTTGTGGTTCCATGTTGAGTGAAATAAGTCAGGCAGAGAAGGACAAATATCATATGTTTGCACGTATAGGAGGATTAGGAGGAACTTAACAGAGGACCAAGGGGGAGAAGAAGAGGGGAAATGGTGGGGGAAAGGGAGAGAGGCAAACCATGAGAGACTCTTGAATTCTGACAAAAACTGAGAACTGATGGGTGTGGGGGGAAGGGGGGATGGGCATAGAGGAGGGCACTCGTGGGGATGAGCACTGGGTGTTATGTGGAAACTAATTTGACAATAAACTATTTGTAAAAAAAAATAAATAAATAAAATAAAAAATAAAAAAAAGAAATAAAAGAAATCTATGTGAAAGAGATCAAGACGGCTCCGGTCAGAGAGGCTTGTGGCACCAGTAAGGGGTGGCTGCTGGATATACACAGTTCTGCACAGCTTGTCCCAACCATAAAAGAACAAATAGGCAATAAATTTCAGCCTTATGACTTGTACAATAGCTAAATCTTGAAACTGGTTCTCTCATCTAAGAAAAATCATGGATATTTTGATAGAGCCAAAGTAGTAATTATGTTATAAATCATCCAGCCAAAAAAAAATTTTTTTGGAGAGCATTAAACTTAGTTTATTCATTATCTAATTATTTCAGGACAATAGGCAGAGTAACCCAGGAAAGTCCTGGTTGAAGTGGAGAATACTGTCACACTGTATCCAAAAGGTTAATAAAAAACAAGCAAAACAAAACAAAACAAAACAAAAAACACCTTAGTGATTGTGATAACTGAAATAGCATTATATTCACTAAGGGAAAGAAAGGAGGGATCATCAACTTATTGCTAGGTAGTATAGAAGCCTGGGTATCCACTAGGTCTCTAGTGATATCTGAATCTGGGGTCCCCTTGTTACTTCTGAGCAGGAGTAGGAGTTCTAGCTCATCGCTATGCTCTTGTTGTTATCTTGCGTTCATGTAAATATGAAGATAAATTTCACATAGTTTTTCAATAATATAATTTTCTCTAGAATTCTACACTCAGTTCCAGAGATAATTTGCTAATACTAGAGTTTTCTGGGGTGCCTGGGTAGGTGCAGTCAGTAAAACATCCAACTCTTGATCTCAGCTCAGGTCATGATCTCACAGTTTATGAGTTTGAGCCCTGCATCAGTCTCTGTGCTGACAATGTGGAGCCTGTCTGGGAGTATGTCTTTCCTTCTCTCTAATTCTCCCCAGGTTGTGCTCTCTCAAAATAAGCTTAAATTTAAAAAAATACTAGAGTTTTTTCTGGTAACTCCATCCCGTCCCATTTACATATCTATTTATATGTGCAGTGCATATTCTACAGGACATTTGTATATGCATGTGTGGATATATGTTTCTTTCTTATGGCCTTATTTAATATTAACTTCACAATATGCAGACTGTTGGTGTTTTATGTTCGATTTATGGAAATCAATTCTAAAAACGGGGAGTATGATTTATAGACAAGAGTAACAACTGTTTTTTTATATGCAAGAACTTAACATGAATTACCTCATTCAGTTTTACAATAACCCTAGAATCTGAACACTTTTCACACCCCTTTTCTAGATGAGACAACTGAGGCTAAAAAAGCAACGAAGTACTTTGCCAAAACAAACAACTTCATGTTTCTAGGAAAAAGGAAATTAACCTTTCTTCTTGAATTTTTCATGAAGGTTATGATGGTATATAATACACATGGTTAAAAGGTTGCCATTTGAACCACTAATTACTGATAAGTATATCCAATCTTAAGCTCAATATCTAGTTATTTAGTAATCACATGTGTTATAAAGATGGAGAAGGAATGTATGAAAGGGAAATAACGATCCTTAGTGATGTTAAATGAACTGACTTTAAGGCCATAATCACATTTCTTGGAAGCAATAATTTTAATGAACAAGTCTATATATGGTATGCCTGATCATAATGAATGGAATATATTAGGAATAAATTGCTCAATTCTCAAAAGGGTAATTGATTCCTTCTAGAATTGAGTCAGTTTTATTATAATTTCCATTGTAGAGATCAGGAAATTAAGGTATAAGGGTGTTCAGTAAGCAGATCAAGGATATGCAAACAGAATTGAATTTTGAACTAGAACTCTGAGGCTCCAGGTCTGTAGTAGTATATTAACTACAGCCTGTGTACATGGTTATTTGCTGAGTTTTTTTTTTCTTTTAGAAAAAAAATGGATTTGTCCTGATTCCCCCTATTCTTTAGATATAATGATGATAAACAAGACATTTGAAAATGCTATTTTTCCTTACTGAGTCCTGAAAGTCTGAGTGACATTATAAGCATAAGCTCAGCTTCAGAAATTGAGATCATTAAAAGAGTGTAATGAAAATATCAATATTGAACCTCATTTCCCTGAGAATTAGGAATAAGAAGGGTGCACTGTACTCCTCTGGGAATTTTTTGATAGGCTTTGTTCAAACCCAGCGTAAATATGGGTCCTCTGGGACTGTCATCTATTGCCCAGTTTGATGGTTAAAATGAATTTTCTTAACACACACACAAAAAGCCACAGATAAGATTTGTCAAAATGTATTTGTCTATTTGTATCATAAATCCATTTCACATCACCTCCCAATGCTCAGAAGCAGGCAGAATGCCATTCTGAACTTGGCTTTGATTTAAATATGGACTCTGAACTTCTGTACAAAAATTAGTGACTGTGGGCACTTTATATTAATTAACATATTTGCCTCCAAGAAATTTGCTTTCAACAATTCTCTGGTGCTAGATATTAAAATAAATTGAAATTCTCAAACTATTAAACTGATGATTGGCTTCTGATAACGGCTATTTTCTGATCAGAGGTTGAGATCTGATTAATGAAGATTGCAGTTTATTGCTTCTTATTTTAATAGCTGGAACTAATGGCAAGTCCATGTCCCTGAAGCTTGAACCAGTAGAATGGATAAGAAATTCAAAAACTTCAGAAAGTCAGCTTTATGGTGCATGTTTTTGAAAGGATCTGAAGCTACTTTTCAAAAGAATATTTATGAACACTTTTCCCTTTGTGTCGGTCTAATTTATTTTCTTGTTGGAAGAGGGAAATAATTTCCTGTAGACTTATAGTATCATTTCTCTTGTTCACTAATTTTGTTAGACAGTTTTGAATCCACTGAAAAAAGTGCTCCAGGTTATACATTTTATATTCTTCTTTCCACAATGAGACTCTTGTCCTCTTAAATATTTTTATAATTATTTAACAAAATTCTCTGTCAGCACTATTTTGCTCCTTATTTTTCCTTAACGTTATTATTCCCAAGTTTTAACTAAGTGCATTATTACAGTTTTTCTGATTATAGCTTGTTGCCATCATAGCATTTCAGGCTTTTGAAGAATATTTAGTGTTATGTCATGTTGCAGGGTGCTCTTTAGAATCTGGCATTGTTTTTCAAGTCCGTTTTTGTTGAAATGACAGTGAGGGCTTCAGAATCTGTCTCTTATGGAGGTCTCAGACAGATTATTTGATTGGATAAGATATGGCTTTGGGAACAGAGGTGATTTGTCTTGAAGCCTTCTATATATGGCTAGCGCACCATAATTTATCAGGGTTTACTTAAATAGTTTGGATGTGTTAAAAGTAATTTATATGAATACCTCCTCATTAACCTTTATGGGGCGCCTGGGTGGCTCAGTCGGTTAAGCGTCCAACTTCGGCTCAGGTCATGATCTCACGGTTCGTGGTTTTGAGCCCCACTTTGGGCTCTGTGCTGACAGCTAGCTCAGAGCCTGGAGCCTGCTTCAGATTCTGTGTCTCCCTCTCTCTCTTACCCTCCCCTGCTCATGCTGTCTCTCTCTGTCTGAGAAAGAAATAAAACATTAAAAGAAATTAACCTTTGTTTCTTCCGGTGCACACTAATGCTTTCATCTCCTAGTTTCATAGTATTCAATGTATATTCCATGCTTGAATCTCACTGTACCTTCAGTTCAGGACCTTGTTATTTGAATTTGAAGGACATTTTGCTAAAGTTAGAAAACAGTTTAAATTGAGATAAAACACTAATGGTTAAATTAGATATCATTAATTTTCTTTCTCTTTTTTAGTATATACATATTTATTTAGAGAGAATATATTATATATACATATATATATATATATAAAGAGAGAGAGAGAGAGAGGATGAGAAAGAGAGAATGAGGAAAGGGACAGAGAGAGAGAGAAAATCCCAAGTAGGCTTCACACTCAGTGCAAAGCCCAATGTGGGGCTTGATCCCAATACCTGGAATCATGACCTGAGCAGAAATAAAGATCAGACATTCAGCCAACTGAGCCACTCAGCTACCACCATGAATTTTCCTTTCTTAAAACGATTGTATCTTAACAGATACCTATAGGACATTATTAGAAAAGGTTGCCTTATGTGTAAATTTTACTCACAGTAGTAAGGCCATAGGAATAGATAAATATTAGGAACAAAAAAATAACAAATTCTATTTATGTGCTAATCACTTATCTGTGCTAAGCCCAAATAACCCTCACCATTTCCCTATCATAGAATATTCCTTCTGGAAAAAATATAGCCCTTAATACCAACTACAATATATTGGAGGTAGCTTTCAAAAAAGATTTAATTAAGGTCTTACACAAAACATACAAACAAGATTTTGTTGTTAAGGCCAAAAAAATATATTGCATCTCTCTTTCAGTGTTCTGATCACTAAAGTATCTTTTGTTTTTCAGAAAACACGGTTCCTGTTTATCATTTCAGCTTTGAAACTGCATCCTAATTTTTTTTTAATTTTAGCATATTATTTTTTAATGCTTATTTGTTTTTGAGACAGAGAGAAAAGAGAGTAAACAAGCAATTGGGGGAGGGGCAGAGAGAGAGGGAAACACAGAATGCGAAGCAGCTCTGAGCTGTCAGCACAGAGCCCTATGCGGGGCTTGAACTCACAAACCCTGACATCATGACCTGAACTGAAGTCAGACACTTGACTACTTAACCAACTAAGCCATCCAGTGGCCCCCAAAATTTTTAGTTTTTAGTGTTTAAGTTGGTCTGTGACCTTAATGGCATTGGGCCTTATTATATTGAGAGGGCAATTATAAGCCTCATGTGTATTTTCTTGTGGGATGTGTATTTTTTGCTCAATGATCAGGCTATTTGAGAAGTTCACAACATTAATTATGGTATAGGGACACCTCTTCACTTTTGTTTCTTTAAGCTTGCACACAACATATGGAAATGTATTGAGTTTTTTATGCTGAAGAAGAAATGGAAAAGGGAATCATCTATAAATATCAGCCAAGGGAAAGTAAGAGGAATGTGAAACACTCTGAACAATCAAACCACTGATCCTCTACAAGAGTCAAGCTCCGCTGTTAGCTTTCGTATAGGCCACGGAGGACAAGAGGCTCAACAACTAAGATTGTATAAATCAAGCTTGCAATTTTTAAGATAAATATCATTCTGAGAAGTACACTTTCATAGGTGGGACTGCGCTTCTAAATTCTATGAGCAATTACCTGAAGTAGAAGTGCTAGATTCAAAATGGCTTGTTGTACCATTTAATGATATTCCCATTTAAGAAATAACCATTGAATATCTACTATGCATAGGCTACTAAAGAAAGGAATAAAACAAAGAACAAAAACCTTCAGCCAACTGATTTTCTTTACAATAGAAATATGAACGGGGCACCTGGCTGGTTCAGTCGGTTAAGCGGCTGACTTCAGCTCAGGTCATGATCTCCCGGTTCATGAGTTCGGGCCCCGCATCGGGCTCTGTGCTGATGAGCTCAGAGCCTGGAGCCTGCTTCAGATTCTGTGTCTCCCTCTCTCTCTGCCCCACCCATGCTTGTGCTCTGACTCTGTCTCTCAATAATAAACATTAAAAAATATTTAAAAAAAAAAAAGAAATATGAACATAAAATTAAGTTCATTTTAAGGTAGAGCAGGCCAAAGGCAGGAAAAAAAGAGTAAATAAATGCTATTGGGATACCAGAAACACAGAGGAAGGAGAAAAATATTTCAGAAACTGTAATTTTAGCTCAGGTTTTCCAGCCAAACATTAATTTTTTGACATTATAGTTCTTTTATTGCATTTTTCTTTTTTCTTTTTCTTTCTTTTTTTTTTTTTTTTTTGAGAGAGAGGGGGCACAAGTGGGTGAGGGACAGAGAGAGAGAATCCCAGCGAGGGAGGCAGAGAGAGGGAAGGAGGGAGGGAGAGAGAGAGAGAGAGATAGGGCTCATCCAAAGCAGGGCTCAAGTTTCACCCATTTTAGGCATTTTAAATCCACTATCATTTTGGATTGAGCAGGAGGAGGACAGTGTAAAAAAAAAAAATAAGGGAATATGGGCAGGTATGAATTGCTCCTATGTTTTTAGAAAGAATCATGATGCCATATAGAAAGCAAGTGAAGTGGGTCCAGGGCTCACAGGAGCAAGACAGCATCAAGGTGCAAAATGAACTTCAGATGAATAGATACACATGATAAATGGCATATAGGATTGGGTCAGAGCTCTCAGTGGTTAATCTTACAAGTAGCTCTATATAACAGGCACAATAGTGACTCCCTAATGATGTGCTAAACCTTGGAACTTATGAATTTGTTATGTAACATGTCAAGAAGGTATTGTTTGCAGGTACTATTAAAGTTGTAATCAGCATTTGGGATGGGGGAATTATTCTGAGTCATCTAGTTGTACCTAAGGTAATTACCAGTGTCCTTTAAAAATACAAGAAGAATGGGTTACCTGGGTGGCTCAGTCAGTTAAGTGTCCCACCCTTGATTTTGGCTCAGGTCATGTTGCAGGGTTGTGGGATTGAGCCCTGTGTTGATCCATGCTCAGCATGAAGACTGCTTGATGCTCTCTCTCTCTTTCTCTCTCTCTCCCTTCTCTCTGTACCTCTGTCCTGCTCATGTACTTTCCCTTTTTTTCCCTAGAAAAAAATTTTTAAAAATTAAAAAAACCAAAACAAAAAGGAGCCAAAAGTGAAGATCAGAGAAATGAGATAGAAAAAAGATTCCATCTACTGTTGCTAGCTTTGAAAACTCAGTAAGGAAGCCATGAGTCACAGAATACAGGAACTCTCTAGAAGCAGAAAAAGTCAAGGAAATAAGTTCTCACATAAAGCATCCAGAAAGAAATGAAGTCTAGCTGATTTACTCAGCCCAGTAAGAGCCATATCGGACTTGTGACCTACAGAACTATAAGATAATAAACCTGTGTTGTTTTAAACAATTATAATTGTGGTCATTAGTTACAGAAGCAATAGAAAACTAATACAAGTCACAGGTAATTTTTTTCACTAAATATGAGAGTTTCCCACTATGAACAGCCTTAGAATGATTAGCTGTGATGTCTTAGTTTTAATAAGAAGGATTTAATGGACTTCTAACTTAATATATATACATGTATATTTAATTTTTTAAATATTTATTTTGAGAGAGAGAGAGAGACAGACAGAACACAAGTGGGGGAGGGGGAGGGAGAGAGGAAGACACAGAATCCACAACAGGCTTGATGTGGGGCTCAAACCCACAAACTGTGAGATCATGACTTGAGCTGAAGTCAGATGCCTAAACGACTGGGCCACCCAGGTGCCTCTAACTTAATATATTATTTGTATATGTAATATTTATGTTTGAAAAAGTATATAATGAATAAAAATTATCTAAATTGGTATGTATTTTATTATGTATCCCATCATAGACAAAGCTTTGAAGATGAGAAGTGCTTATTTGACAACAACGCTTGATGTGCTGATTGACTTGCAATTTGACTTCTGTCAATACCTAATGAAGCTTCCACGGTGATAAGTCCATAAAGTGTGAAAAAGATGTCTCCCTAACATGAAATTTGGGATTTTAGGAGGCTAGATATCAGGAAAATATTACCTTCATTACTCTGTAGATGTATCATTTATAATAGTCTATAAAATAAGTGGCAGTGGGTTCAAGGTGGACAGATTGATCATGAGACCACCACATCTGTCAAAAGAGTTAGTGGTAGGGGCGCCTGGGTGGCTTAGTCGGTTGAGCGTCCGACTTTCGCTTAGGTCATGATCTCGCGGTTCGTGGGTTCGAGCCCCGCGTCGGGCTCTGTGCTGACTGCCAGCTCAGAGCCTGGAGCCTGTTTCAGAGTCTGTGACTCCCTCTCTCTCTGACCCTCCCCTGCTCACGCTGTTTCTCTCTCCTAGAAATAAATAAATAAAACAAAAAATTAAAAAAAAAAAAGAGTTAGTGGTAGAACACATAGGGAAAGCCTTTTGGCATTTACTGATTCAATTTTATTTATTAAGCAGTTGTCACTTAGCTACTATAGCCTTGAATGTTTTGATGTTAATTAGAGCCTACTACGTTTATGTAGTTTTTATTTACCACCTGAATGTTCATTGATTTACAGTTCCAATTGAAACTCCACAAAAAGAGACCACTGTGAGTAGAACCGCAATATTAGTCACTCAAGGGTATTGCATTATGTAATCCAATGGCAATAGTCACTGATAGTGAAGTTATAGGGAGTGCTTTAGGGGACTGGCAGTGGAAAAAGAAGAAAATGAAAGAGGATTGGAAAAAGAGAAATTGACTTGCAACACTGTCCTCAAGAAGGCCTGCATTTGGGGCGCCTGGGTGGCTTAGTCGGTTAAGCGTCCGACTTTCACTTGGGTCATGATCTCGCATTTCGTGGGTTTGAGCCCCGCGTCGGGCTCTGTGCTGACTGCCAGCTCAGAGCCTGGAGCCAGTTTCAGTCTGTGACTCCCTCTCTCTCTGGCCCTCCCCTGCTCCCGCTGTCTCTCTCTCTCTCCTAGAAATAAATAAAAAACATTAAAAAAAAGAAGAGGAAGAAGAAGAAGAAGGCCTGCACTCATTTGAGGAAGAATTCTGGGCTGGAATGGGCTTCAGAGTTGTTTCTCATTGGAGTAAGTGGGTCTGGCTTTCAACCGTCCACACTGATAACATTTTAGATGCAGACTTCCCATGGAAAGAGGCATCACCTTAGCCAAGACCTAATTTTTTAGCTAACATCATCTCCAAAGATGGCAGGGAGCTAAGGGCATTCTTCTGATAGTACTCCCAGTGGTTAGGGAAATGATTCCCTCATTAATTAAAGGAGATCTGGGAAGCACATCATAGTATCCACCCCCATGGGCTAAAGCTGAAGCAGAGCGCCATCAAAAACATGGTATTTATTTAACCTTTCTGGATCTTTACAATAAAAAGCCCAGATTTCACAATACTCCTTTTTTGCTTTCACATACTCTGATTTTCTTTTTCCCTTGAGCTTGAATTGTATTATATAAAATATTAGCATGATTGAAAAATGTATAACTACCTATCAAAGTCAAATTTCATCTTTTAATTCCTCTTGGATAAAGTTGTCAACAAAATTAAACTCAATCTTAATTTCCTCTGAATAATAAAATCATATTTCTGTAACTGTAGTTTAAATTGATAATCAGTGATTATTCAATGAAGCTAAGTATTTAATACAATTTTCCCACCAAAAACTTCAAATAAGGAAAGCAGTAAGTTTTAATGCAATTCAGGGTAAAATTTTCATATTAAATATTAACCGATGACATAAACGCAATTGACACCATACCTCCTTATTTGCTCTAGGAAAACATACTCTTACAAACTGGTGTATGCATGCTTCTCCAGAAGCCCAGAAAAAATTAGAATATCTCTTGCAGTTTCCTTTTCTTGCTTCCTTGCTCATGTTTGACTAAAACTAAATTTGCAGGCTTTTAATTATCCTGGAGCTTGAATTCAACCCGTGATAAGTAGTTATTTAATTTGCTGTCAGCTTTAACTACCCTCAACTGTGACAGAGCAATACAGCATTATCTTCAGCAGCACTAATGAATCAGAGTAGCTGCTCTCCGGAGTAATGGCATTTTTTTATTGTGGTAGAAATGACCTACACATAAGTAAATACATGATATTTCATATTTGACATAAATAAGGCTAAGTTATTTTTTTAAGATTATTATTTATTTTGAGAGAGAGAGAGAGAGAGAAAGCAGGGGGAGGGCAGAGAGAGGGAAAGAGAGAGAGAGAGAAAGCAGGGGGAGGGCAGAGAGAGGGAAAGAGAGAATCCCAAGCAGGGATCTCACTGACCCTAATATGACCTAAGCCAAAATCAAGAGTCTGATGCTTAACTGTCTGCACCACCTAGGTGCCCCAGACGAGGGTATTTCTATATTGAAGACTGCTAGTTAGCCAAAAGGTTTTTAGACAATTTTCCATTAATTAATTAATTAATTAAATACAGACTTACTGAATCATTTCCTTCATGGGATGCTATTGCAATAACACAGAAGATGATGGTGGCTTGGATAAAATTGATGCTAAATGATAAAAATGTCAGTGTTTGTGGATTAGATTTGGGGGGTTGGTGAAAGAATTATATAAACATTAAGAATTATACCAAGATTTTTGGCCTGTGCAACTAAAAAAAATGTGATGGTTACTATCAAAGATGGGAAAGATAGATAAAAGTAGGTTTAGAGAACATATCAGAATGTTATGAATTAGTGTTCAGTAATTCAGTTTTATACAAATGGATCTAAAGTAGTACTTTTGTTATTAACTTCTCACATAATAATGAATAATTCATTATTGTTCACAGTAAAGAAATTTGAAAATTAATTCTTTTATGATATATATTTAGTAGTAGTCATAAAAATATATTAAATTGTGCATTTATTTAAGATTTAAATGAGCAAAGAAAGTGGTTTATAACATGGATAAATATGTTTTGCTTCTTGTGGTGAGCCTACAAAATTGGAAAATGCTTCCAAAATATGAAATTCTAACATTAAAAATATTAAAACATAACATTATCTTAGATATAGTAAAGTTTAATTTTTTTCTAGATTTCTTCAACCAGTTTGGGATTATTTTTGTTTATGCCATAATTACCCCAACTCTACAGTATAAAAATTGAAAAACAAGTTAGTGAAAAAGTGAAACTAGTTTTGACTACCAGAGGAACTGTGTATTTTTCTAAAGTTGTCATATCCTGTATTTTAGAATACAGCTTACATCATTTTCAGTGATGTTCTCACTTCTATGTTTATTGATAATGCAAGCACTTGTATCTGTTTCTCAGTATTTGTATAATATTCTTTATTTCTAATGTTCTTTTTCTATGTTAATTTTCATTTTGTCTCCATATCTCACTATTTCTCACCCTCAAAGCATTATATTTTATTACTCTTCTTACTTACTAATTTTCTTTATCATGTACATTTGTTTGCTTCCCCTTTAATAAAAATCAAGGTAGAGATATGAAGACAACCTTTGAATTGGCAAAAAAAAATTGACAAATGTGAAGATTACGGTATGGAGATTTACAAAATTTAAAACAATTTATTGTAAAACATTGAGGAAATTCATTATAATTTCTTCATAGAGACATGATTTTAATTATATTTGAGTTCATTTTTCCAGCCTAAAATTATTATAAATATAAAATATATAAAATAGTAGTTAGAAGTTAAAGTGCTCTAGGGACGATAGGGAACAGGCATAGTATTTGAATGTATATATCTGCTATGCTAGGTTTCCCGATTACCTGTGAATAACATTATGTCTGTATATTGTGTGTGCACGCTATACTTAAGAAAAACTCTCCTGTGCCAAAATAGGCAGGCAAAATACATTTGGGAATGCAACTGGCCATACAGAAGCTAGAAATAGAGGTTGTCCCCAAATATAATACTAGCATTACACGATATCTACAAGATGTCCTCATTTGACTCAGATGATCTATGCATGTTGAAAATTCTTGGAAACATATAGCAAGTAAAGTTTCAGCAGGGGATAACTATTGTCTACTATTTGTACATGTGCATATGAAGAGTCCAGATGGGTGTAGGAATAAAGACTCCATCAAGTGGCAAGCGACAAAACTAGAGCTCTTCTTTATTCTGACCTGGCCAAAGACAAGAGGTCACTTTGCTATGAAATCCAAAGCCAAGTATAAAGTATGTGAGTATGGCAGTGTAAATGTCATAAATAAACCTAATAATCAGACATATGTGCAAATCCCTCTACAGGTTCTTTATGTTCTCCTAAATCAGTTCATCATTTTATCACTTAGAGGGAAACTTGATCAAGCAGATATTAACTAGTAATAATAGCCATACTCAAATGTATGAATACACCTTTTCTCATCCAGGCTATAATGGACACCAATGCAAGAAGATGTTAGCAAGTAGGACACTTTCCATTTCAAAAAGCATATGTTAAAATGGAAGTGAGATATTGAGGTTCTATTTCCTTACATAGTTTCCCGTTTTAAGAGATTTAAAAAAAAAAAACTCAACACAGCTATTTGTTCATTACTTTAATACTAACAGCCTATAGTGTCACATAAAATTAAATAGGTAAGACAGGAAAAACATTGTTTTTGTTAACGCCACAGGAGTTTTGAACAAGGGAAATTAAATACCCTGACCACTGAGTTCTTGGAAACAGACTCATAAGCTGCCTTATCAATTAGTGTAATTTAAAAGTATACTTTGGAGTTTTAGAGTATAAGATCATCAGGCAATCAAATTGTTGTATCCCATATCATTCTTATCTCCCCTCTCTTTCCAATGACTCAAAGTTTATCTTCTAATAAGATGGTGTCATGCTATATCTAACTGCAAATCTGGTCATTATGCATCTTCCTAAATTTCTTCTGTAACTCCACACTGAGAAGTAACCTCTGGAACATGGCAAAGATTGTCTTCTTGATGACCCCAGTCTGTGCTTTGCAATTTAAGTTCCCAAACCACTAACCTGCAAATGCTTCTCCACATACATAGTACTGTCCCTTGCCTCTGCTTCATCTATCTTCAGAACTCATGAAAACTACTGTCCAGGATGAGTTAGTGTTCTTCCTACAGATTCTGATTAATGACTAATACCTGTAAAGGTCTTATGTCATGCCAAGCACTTAGGACTTTATTTACATATAGTCATTTAATCTTTTAACAACCCTACATGATAGGTAACATTATGCCACCGCCTAAGAAATGAAGCAGAGAGTTGACTGGCAAAATGTACTCGTCTTATAAGTCCTAAAACTGGATTGAATTCAGAGACTCTGGGGTTAGGATTTCTGTACCCACCCACTACACTATGCAGGACTTCACGGACACTGCTATCATTCCATTAACCCTACGGTATTATAACTACGTATTCATTGTTTTTCTTCTGTTTCTTGAAGACAAAGGCTCATTTTACTCATCTTTGTGCAAATAATTGTCTATCATAGTAGTTATGATAAGCAATTAGTAGTAGTTCCAATAATACAATGTTCAAACGTCCTAAATTGAACATTTTAAAGAAATGTTAAATATCTATCTTTTGTGAAGTTATTTTGAAGGATTGAAGGAAATGATTAAAGGTAAATATTAAAAGGAAGAAAGGAATACCAATTCTAGTGTATTTGGATAATATAAGTGAAAATCTAATCACCCACAAAGGTGGTAGATAAAGAAACACTTGTATTATTGTATAGACAGTAAAGCAGGACTTGGTGCTCGGCAGCTAAGGTAATCCACTAAGACACTATAAGGACAGAAATCTCACCCTTTTAACAGCCAAGCAGCTATATTCTGTTACACATGTTTTCACCATAAACAAGTAGTTCTTAACTAAGAAAATGACAGCACAATTTGCACCATGTTAATTTACCCTAAGTTTACCTGGCAATTGGGTTATGTTAGCTAGCTGTCTTTATCCAGAGGAAAAACAAACACCTCATACCTTTAATAATAGGAAGTAGTTTTGCAGCTTGGAGCAAAGTGAGATGCATCAAACTGAGGCTCCTACCCTCACATTTTAGAAGTGGGGAACAGGATGCTATCTCCCTTAATGTTTGCATTTCAAAAGATGGCTCCCAGGATCTCAAGAAAGACATTCCAAAGTCATAAAGCTGACAAAATGCCAATCTAGCCTTCAGAAGCATTTATGTACATTTCAAAGAATAGAATGTACTATTCAAAGAATAGAATCTAGTATTGTAGTACCTACAATAACTAAACTAAATGCTCAGTGGAAATAGAGAGGAGGAAAAATCTTTTCCCTTATTTTTAAAGGCGAATTAAGCCTCTCATTTTAATTTGTATTAGTCCTTACAAGTAGAGTGACTTAAAAACAGGTCAGAGGCAGTGTGGTATACTGGGAAGAATAGTGAAATGTTCCAGGACAAGATTGGTCACTTGTAAGCCATTTTCCATGGAGGAAACATTTAATCTCTGTGGGGCTCTGCTTTTCATTTGTAAAGTGAGTGAGCTGTACTGGATATTACCTAGGTCACTTTTGGACTTATTGCTGTATTTCAAACTAATGAAAAAATCGAGGGTTCGGTGAGGATGACAGATTTTTTTTATGTTCCCACTCGTTTGAACTTTAATTACTCTGATCTAAGATACAGTCAATGACCACTGAACATCTATAGATTTAAGTCACAAGGAAATGAGAATCACTAGGTATCTATAGTACACTTAATACATATGTGTGAAAGGTTTTGCCAGCCTAAGTGTATACTGAAAGAAAAGACCCCTCACTTTCATAGTACTGAGTAACAGTTAATAATGGACCAGAAAGGAAGCTTTTGTTTATTACTACTTTTTTTTAATCTGTAGAGACAAATATCAGAATTTTGGTCTAGAAGGTGGCCTTACATTGAGTGACACAATGAGTCATGATTATATTATTTCCTTTTTCTATGGATATGTATGAGGTGTCTTGATACTTTTTTTTTCCTTTTGTGTCTCAGCAAAGAGAATTCTGTACAAACAATAGATGTGAAAAAAAAACAGATTTGGGGTTTTTAATTCTGAGAACATTCTCTTTTTTTTAAGTTTATATATTTATTTTTAAAGAGAGAGAGACTGGGGTAGGGGGCTAGAGAGGGGAAAGAGCGAATTCCAAGCAGGCTCTGCACTGCTAGCCTAGGGCCCAAAGCAGAGCTCGAACTCATGAACCATGAGATCATGAAATGAGCTGAAATCAAGACTAAGATGCTTAATCGATAGAGCCACACAAGTGCCCCAAATCTGAGAACATTCTTATGCAGTTTACTTTGTAAAGAATATTCTGGTAGCCAATCTAAGTGAAAACCTTTAATATCACTGCTAAGTAAATGTTTACAAGAAAAAAAAGTAAAGAACATGGCTGTTTACAAGATAAATATCTGACAAAACAACAACAAAAACAGCAGAACAACTGATCACCTGTGCCCTCCAGTATTTGATAGGTTTTTCTTTTGTGCCTAATTCCCAAAGGATCCTAGAGAAGTAACATTCATGAAACTAAATAAACAGAAAATCTATATATTCCTGGAGCAAGCACATTATCATGCACTGTGTGAGACGGTATGTGACCATTTCAGTGGTATAGACTCCATAAGGCAACTTCAGGGCAAAGGAGGCTACTACATCCATCAAATATTTTGAACACTTCAGAAAAATATTTTAAATATTCGCTCCAATTCTCTACCTTAGAGGAGAAAATGAGAAGTGATAGTAATGAGTTAAAAACTGAATCATTTCTACAGAATTATTTTGAACTCTTTTTGAAGAGAATGGCCACAATATATTTGTGTTTTTAATGGATCATGATGAAAAATGTATCTTTGCTTCCTATTTTTTTTTTATTTTTCTAATGAAATTTTTGAGAGAGAGAGAGATAGGGAGAGTGAAAGGAGAGGGAGAAGAAGAGGAAAGGGAGAGAAAATCCCAAGTAGGTTCCACACTCAGGGCAGAAATCAAGAGTCAAATGCATATCCAAATGAGACCCCCAGGTGCTCCTCTTTGCTTCCCATTTACCACACCCAAGCCTTTAGGCTTTTGCATGAGCCATACTGAACAAAGTTGTATCCTGTCACATTTGTCTATTAACAATCTGTTAATAGACAGGGTTAATCTGTCCTTAACCCTCTAATCTCAATATATGCTCTCTTCCTTCATTCTACTTTAACCATATGTACTCCCAAAAGCCTACAGAGTAGGCTTCTGTGTTAGGGACACTATTCTGCAAGATAACTCTTTGCATAGATAACAACTCCAACTTTTTTTATGTCTTTGTCAACAATCATATTCTTATTAAAGCTTAGGGACTAATTTATTATAATAGTAACTATTTTTCCATCACAAGGTAAGAAACATTTCATTTTCTTTTGGTAAATATATATTTACATATGTAATATATATCAAATAATATATGTTATATATTCTATATTTATATATTAAACATAAAATTTTCCATTTTACCCATTTTAAGTGTGCAATTCAGTGTCAGTAATTACTTCACAATATTGTACAGCTATTACTACTATTTCCACAGAAGCAATAGGTATGTATATTATATTACATAAAAAAGATTGCTGGAATTTTTGTTAGGGATTGTTTTGACTCTGTATCTATATATCTATACATATAGAGAAAGTATGGTGGGTGAGTGAGAATGGGTGGTGTGTATTCAATGAATATATTTGCTAAATATTTTATATACAAACACACACATACATACATGGCGGGGGGGTGGGGTCAGGAGAGAGACTGAAAGAGAGAGAGAGAGAATTGGATCATGGAATTGTGGAGGCTCACAAGTCCAGATCTATACGGTAGCAAAGAAGGCTGAGGACCCAGAGAAGAGTTCTTTTCAGGTGAAAAGCAGTCTACTGGCAGAACTCATTCTTATGGAGAGTTTGGCCCTTTTTTCCCATTAAAGCTTTCAAATGGCTTGATAAATCCTATCTACATCATGGAGCGATTGGTAATCTCCTCTACTCAAAGCCTACAGATATAAATATTAATCTCATCTAAAAATAGCTTCAAATATACATCTAGAAAAAATATTTGACTAAATATTTATGTACTGGGGTTCCTGGGTAGCTCAGTTGGTTAAGCATCCGACTTCAGCTCAGGTCATGATCTCACAGTTTGTGGGTTTGAGGCTCTGTGCTGACAGCTCAGAGCCTGAAGCCTGCTTCAGATTGTGTCACTCCCTCTCTCTCTGAGCCTCCCCCACTTACACTCTGTGTTTCTCTCTCTCTCAAAAATAAATAAACGTTAAAATTTTAAAAAAATTCATGTACTGTGGCACATGTGAATTTAATCATCACACATGCTCAAGTTTGTTTAGTTTTTATTTATTTATTTATTTATTTTGTTTAAACCTAATGTATCAATTTATTTTCTTTTGTCATTAGTGCTTTTGGCATCATATCCAGGTGAAGGAGGGTGGGAGATACAGGCTCACAGTTATGGAATGAGTATGTCACAGAGATGAAAAGCACACTGTAGGAAATATAGTCAATGGTATTGAAATAGGGTTGTATGATGACAGATATTAGCCAAGCTTGTGAGTATAGAATAATGTACGTTATCAAATCATTATGTCGGACATCTGAAACTAATATAACATTGTGTGTCAACTATTCTTCAATTCTATATATATTTTTCTCAATAAAAATCTGATGCTCAATTCATGGCAATGAATATTTACCCTTATGTGTTTTTTTCTAAGAATTTTATGATCTTAGCTCTTATATATAGGTTACTGATCATTTTGAATTAATTTTTCTCTATGGTATGAGGTGAGAGATCCAATCTCATATCTTTGTGAAAATCCAGTTTCTCTTGCACTATCTGTTCATCTGTTGAAGAGACTAAACTTTTCCTATTAATGGACTTGAAATCCTTGTTGAAAATTAATCAACCACAGATGATAGGTTTATTTCTGGACAGAGAGAGATGGGGGTCCAAGGGAGAAACAGAGGAAGACGGGGGTTAAAAATTAAGAAGGAGATAAAAATTGAGATTTACATTTAAATTGTGAAAATAAAGAAGAGCTAGAAATAGGTTTAAAATAATTACTAAGATGCTGACTTTCTGTTGTGGAATAATTGAAATAGGATGAGGATGGTTTTATTACCAGAATCCTGGGGCTTACACAAATATTGAAATCTTTATGTCCCTGTTGCTAAAATAATGATGTAGTGACTAGGCAGAAACTCAATACCATCTTGAAATAACCATAGACACATTAAATGGTAGTAGATATTAAAATTAATGTATAGGTATTAGAAATAAGAAAATAGAAGGCTGATGATCCCCAAACAAACGTTTCTGAATAAATGAATGTTTAAAGAAAAACAAGTATTGTTTGTGTGTGTGAGGAAATGATATATGGGTTTAGCTGCTACTTTTTCTCTTCAATATACAATAAATTTTAAAGTCACTGAAATAAGCTTTTCTTTTTTGAATGATTGAATCCTGTCCTGTTCATTTTTCCCCTGCACTTAACACAATTTCCTGTGTCTAACAAACACTTATTATTTATTGGCTAATATGTCAAATATCTTGTTTCCCCTCCAGCTACTCTCTGTTCTTTTCCACCATCTTCTCAACCCTGAAGATTGATTGTATTCATATCATTTAATATATTTACAGTCTTTGTCCTCTGAATTTCCATTGATTTTGACTAATAGGGAGACTGTCGAGGGATTAAAACGTGAGGTCAGCATATTTATTCCACTGCCTATCTCTGCTAGGTTGTCAACATGGCATCATCCCTCACCTGAAGGTCAAGGTCATCTTATGGGGTGGGGGGTAGGGGGCCACAAAATGAAACCCAGAACTCTGACAGAACTTTCTTCTTCAGGGTTCAATTACTATCCTTGGGTCTTAGTACTATCTGTTTAAGTTTTGCTATGTCCTGCCACCAATATTTACATAAGTTCTTTATAACTTGTAATATTCTAATTTGCATGTGTATGTCATTTATATTGAAGCTCTAACAGATAATCTCATGGCCATTTATAAGACTAAGTGGTTTATTAAAAGTAAATATCATATAAACAAGTAGCATTTAAATACTAGCTTAATACAGTTTATCTTGTTACTATAATGACTTCTACAGTTGAGTTCCTCTTCCTGTTTACCCGTGTGATACATAGAACAAAAAGATGACAGGATGTATTTCTTTTCTTTCAGACCTTAAAGAAAGGAATGAGTAAAGGGGAAAAAAACCAAGAAATAGACTCTTAACTATAGAGAACAAACTGGTTGTTATCAGAGGAAAGATAAGTGTGTGTGGGGTTAAATAGGCGATAGGGATTAAGAACTGTACTTGTGATGAGCACTGGTGTTGTATGGAAGTGTTGAATCACTAAACTATACACCTGAAATTTATATTACACTGCATGCCAACTCACTGGAATTCAAATAAAAAATTAAAAAATAAAACAAAAAATTATAAAAGTACCAAAATAATAAAATAAACACAAAATTTTATTCTTTCCTTTTCGTAATCAATAAGCCTTTTGAGCAGATAGGTTTTAAAAGAAGAAACTTCTTCATGGGTCACTGCGTTTAAAGTAGAACTCCCTCCAGGAAACTGCTTCTGAAAAGTATTCTCTTAAATATTCTTCAATTGATCTTAGACTGCAATCTGTAATACAGTTTTTATAGTTTAATAGTCTAGGTCTGGTATGTTAAAATGTAGCTGTATATCCTGTGGTATGGTAAGTATAAATTGTGGAGCTGCTCCTCTGTGTGCCACACAGAGGGAATTGGTACTTGGGTTAGGTAATAACAACATTTTTCTTTTAAAGGAAAAATATTTGTGAGATAACAGTTATTCTTTTTTGCTTCCTTCTTAATCTCCTACTTCCCTTTTCTGACAGTATTATTAAGAAACTGACTTCCACACATAATTTCTAATATACGCTTGTATTTTGTTTGTTTTTGGCCATTCTCCACAGCTGAAGCTAGCAGAGGTAAACTGATCCTTCCAGAATTTGTGAAAGGAAGCACTGGAAGCAGTATTCATTGGTAGCTTTGATCAAGAATGTGATAGTCAATGGTTGATATTTCAACTTAACCATTCTTCCTCTTAACTCACCTAGTTAAGAGTTATATTTAAGATTTCCTTATAACCTGGCTTATAGTCCTGTTTTAAGCGTGTTGACATGATGCAATTTTAGGTAGTGACACTTTTACTCTCAAATAGAGTTCCGATTTGTATAATCAATTATATGATCACCCTAATTACACAATCTTATTTCTTGCATGAGATGCCAAACTAAAGGTAGGATTGCCATATTTAGCAAATGGCATATCCTCTGCAATGTTTGGCACATACTTATCCCTAAATTTATGGTCTATCTAAACCTGAATATTAACTGGGTATGCTATAGTTCTTTATTTTATCTGTCAATTCTACAGCATGAAACGGACACACTGAGGAAATGTTTACAGCAGCTTCCAGCACCTTCCACTAGAGCCCAGTGAGCAAGACTCCAAAATCAAAATAAGAAAAAGTAGAAATGTCTCAATATTTAAGTTTTAAACTTATTAAAGTAGTACATGTATGTGGTAAAAATATAAATATTTTAACAAGGAATAAACGTTAATTTTCTTTTCTCCCCAGGTGTTCAGTTTTCTACAGAGGCACACATAATTAACAAATTCTGGTATACCTTTTGAATGTTTTTTTAAATAAATACTTCAATTTTGGAGCACCTGGGTGGTAGCTCAGTTGGTTTTCAGCTCAGGTTATGATCTCATGGTTTGTGAGCTCAAGCTCTGAATCAGGCTCTCTACTGTTAGCACAGAGCCCACTTCAAATCCTCTGTCCCCCTCTCTCTGCCCTTCCGCTACTTGCATACACTCTCTGTCTCTTTCAAAAATAAATGAATAAATAAATACTTTAATTTTGCATATACATATAGATGTGTATATTTTTTCAAATATTGGAAGCATAGGTGTGCAGAGGGATAGCTGTGATACCTGTGTATGTGTTTATTCCACTATCATCTATCAGCTATCAATTTACTTATTTATCTATCTAAACTTTATTTTATATGAATGTTATGATACCATATATACTGTCTATACCTACATCTAGCAACTGATACTTCATGCATAGACCTACCTCATCTACCTTAGTCTTTTTCAAAGATTTGGCATACTATTTAGCCATTTCCTTCTTCAAGGTAATTTACGTGGTTTCCAGGATTTTATTACCTATACTACCCTTCCCTTCAGTCAACATTTATATATATATTGCTGTGTTCATCCAACAGTTTATTATTAGAATACTTAACTATGAATGGATTAATAAATCAAAGACTATGTATACTTTTAAAATAAAAAAATGTTGAATAACCATTAAACAGATAATACTAATTTACAATTCCACCAAAAGTGCATGAATGTCTGTTTCTCTTTAATCCTCTCTACACTAAATGTTGTAGAATTTGTGGTAATTGTAAAGTTTTAAGGTCAACATATTTTAATTTGTGTATGAGAGGGCTTACACATGTTTGAATATATTTAAGAGGATAATTTGCCTTTCTCTGCCTTTTCATGCCCCTTTTGTTTTTCTCTTATGATTGACTATATATAATATTCTTATGTTAATAAAATACTCATTATGTTACAGTTGTGGTTTCCCAATATGACTATGATCATGGCAGTTTTTTAATGATAAAGTTTATTTATAACCCAATCCTTTCCTTTTTTATTTTTGTGTTGCTTCATAAATCTTACAACATAATAAAACTATTTAAAAGTTCTCATTTTTTCTGGTAAATTTATACTTTCATTAGTATTTTGACTCATTCCTATTTCTATTCTTATATGAAATTTTCCTTAATAAAGTATTCCCTCAAACTTCATCCTCCATTTTTTTATTTTTTAGACATAAATAGGGACACAGGAATTGTTTACATCTACTTGTACAGAAATAAATAATAATAATTATTTCTACTGTTCAGCAATTTAATTGAGGTTTAAGTTTGTAACTATAATATGATCGAGGTTAGTAAACACACCACCAAAAATATAATTATATAAGTACTTAGGCACTATGTAGATTATTTTTCTTTTTAGACTGTTATTTAACATCAATTAGATTATCATTATTATTTTTCATATACTCTATATTTGTGGGGAATAAGCTGAGGAATTCCCTGGGCTTACACCAATGGGTTAACAAGGCATAAAGAATTACAAAGCCATAGGATGTTGACATCCAAATTTGGGTAAACAAGACTAGGTAAATAAGTATAGAGAATTTGGGGCAGAGATCCCAGTATAAAGACGGGGGCAGAGGCCCTCAGGATAGAGTGGGAGGGAGGCAAGGTATCCCAAGTAGTGGGAGGCAAAGCCTCCCAATACATAGGTATATGAAATAAACATGGTTAGTCATTCAGGGCAAAAGCACACCCCAATTTAGTACTATAGTAAAAAGCTACTTTCACAGGAAGGAAGGAGCAAATTAGGTAAACAGTTAAATAGGGCTATAGACCACTATGCTGCCCAGAGTGGAGATGATTAATAAAAGAAAAGGTGCCTTGTTAAACCTGAGGTCATGTGTCTTACCTATCTTATCCCCTATGCTAGCTTAGATAAACCAAGATGGTGCCTGATGTCTGCTGTAAACAACCTTCTGACCTACTGCCAGGAGCCAGGATTTTGTTTTGTATTAACCCAAACCTCTAACCGTGAATATCTTTAAGACCCCCTTTCCCTCGTGTCCATGAGTTAACATTCACAATTTCATTGTCTCTCTGTACATGTCCATCACCATGTTTGTAAATTTTCTGATTCTAATGAAAACAGGGCAAGGACCATCATTTGGGGCTCTTGTCTTCCCAGACATTAGCCATCTCTTGCTTTTAATCCTGTATCAGCCCTTTTGCTGGCCAAGAGAGAACTTTAGACTTAGAATCTATGACATATATTTGGGTTTTTTACCTGCTTAAATTAAAATGAAGCGAAAATATTAATTAGCTGCTATTGGTTTACTGATTATATTTTTCTTCCTTTTTTCCTATAGAAATTGATCTTATTATTTCATGTATCGGGATTTAAGGCAGAGTTATAAGTTATTCAACATTTCTGGAATGATTTTGCATGATATTAGTATAAACCTCCTATTTACATGTATATGTATGGTATGTCTTCTCTCTACTTTCCCTTTTGAATATAATATTTAGATGTATTTCTTCTGTTAAAAAAATATAGGAATTTTTGTTAAGAATGTGTGGTGCCTGGGTGGCTCAGTAGGCTCAATGTCTGACTTGGGCTCAGGTTATGATCTCACAATTCATGGGTTCAAGCCCTACATCAGGCTTTGGGCTAGCAGTGTGGAGCCTGCTTGGATTCTCCTTGCCTCTCTTTCTCTCTACCACTCCCCGACTTGCACATTCTCTCAAAGTGAATAAAAAAAAAAAAACTTAAAAAAAAAAGAATGTGTAACATTTTCTTTTAATAGGCCCCTTTTAAAACTCATGGGTAGAGGGAGGGGCAAGATGGCGGAGAAGTAAGGAGCTCCGTACTTGCACTCGAGCCCATATCTCACACGGAAAAGATCTGAAGCCATTGGAAACCTTACAAATCCTGAGAGATTGAGAGAAAAAGGATGCAGAATCCATGGGCAAGTCTTCTAATGTGAGTGCCAACTGGGGAAGATAAAATCGGGCCTCCAATGCATGGATTGAAGAGGAAGAAAGGAGAATAAGCGATTTAGAAGACACCATTATAGAAAAACAAGAAGCTGACAAAAAAAGAGACAAACTGATCCAGGAACAGGAAAGAAGAATTCGAGAGCTCAGCGATATGGTCAAACGTAACAATATCCATATCATAGGAATCCCAGAAGAGGAAGAGAGAGGGAAAGGTGCTGAAGGAGTCCTGGAACAAATTATAGCAGAGAACTTCCCCGACCTGGGGAAGGAAGTAAATGTGGAAATACAAGAGGCTCAGAGGACTCCCCTCAGACGTAACTTGAATCGATCTTCTGCACGACATATCATAGTAAAAATGGCCAAATACAAGGACAAAGAGAGAATTTTGAAAGCAGCTAGGGAGAAAAGGGCCCTCACATACAAAGGGAAACCTATCAGAGTGGTGACAGACCTATCTACTGAAACTTGGCAGGCCAGAAAGGAATGGCAGGAGATCTTCAATGTGATGAACAGTAAAAATATGCAGCCAAGAATCCTCTATCCAGCAAGCCTGTCATTCAAAATAGAAGGAGAGATAAAAACCTTTCCAAATAAACAGAAATTGAAAGAATTTGTCACCACGAAGCCAGCCCTACAAGAAATCCTGAGGGGGATGCTCTGAAGGAAAGGTTGCAAGGAACAAAGATACCAGAGACACCACCACAAACATGAACCCTACAAAAGATACAAAGACTCTAAACCCACATATTTCAATAATAACACTGAATGTAAATGGGCTGAATGCTCCAATCAAAAGACATAGGGTAGCAGAATGGATTAAAAAACAAAATCCATCTATATGCTGTCTACAAGAAACTCATTTTAGACGGGAAGATACCTTCAGATTAAAAGTAAGGGGATGGAGAAATATATATCATGCTACAGGAAATCAAAAGAAAGCCGGAGTAGCGATACTTATATCAGACAAACTGGACTTTAAATTAAAGACAATCACAAGAGATGAAGAAGGGCACTACATAATAATTACAGGGTCCATCCATCAGGAAGAACTAACAATCATAAATGTCTACGCACCGAATATGGGAGCACCTAAATATCTAAAACAATTAATCACAAACAGAAACAAGCTTATAGATAAGAATGTGCTAATAGCAGGGGACTTTAATACTCCGCTTACAGCAATGGATAGGTCAACCAGACAGAAAATCACTAAAGAAATAATGGACTTGAAAGACACATTGGACCAGATGGATCTGACGGATATATTTAGAACTTTACATCCTGAGGCCAGGGAATTTACTTTCTTCTCAAGTGCGCATGGCACATTCTCCAAGATAGATCACATACTGGGACATAAAGCAGCCCTCAATAAATATAAAAGAATAGAGATCATACCATGCACACTGTCAGATCACAATGCTTTGAAACTTGAAATCAATTACAGGAAGAAGTCTGGAAAACCGCCAAAAACATGGAGGTTAAAGAACACCCTTCTAAAGAATGAATGGGCCAATCAGGCAATTAGAGAGGAAATTAAAAAATATATGGAAACAAATGAAAATGAAAACACAACAATTCAAAATCTATGGGATGCGGCCAAGGCAGTCCTAAGAGGAAAGTACATTGCTCTCCAGGCCTATTTCAAGAGATTAGAAAAAGCACAAGTCCAAAATCTAACAGCTCACCTAAAGGAGCTAGAGGCAGAGCAACAAGAACGCCCTAAACCCAGTAGAAGAAGAGAAATAGTAAAAATTAGAGCAGAAATAAACAACATAGAGACCAAAGAAACAATTGAACAGATCAATGAAACCAAGAGTTGGTTTTTTGAAAAAGTAAACAAAATTGACAAACCTCTAGCCAGGCTTATCAAAAAGAAAAGAGAGAGCACCCAAATAGACAAAATTATGAATGAAAATGGACTTATTACAACCAACCCCTCAGAAATACAAGCAATTATCAGGGAATACTATGAAAAATTATATGCCAACAAATTGGACAACTTAGAAGAAATGGACAAATTCCTAAACACACACTCACTACCAAAATTCACACGGGAAGAAATAGAAAACCTGAACAGACCCATAACGAGTGAAGAAATCGAATCAGTGATCAAAAATCTCCCAACAAATAAGAGCCCTGGACCTGATGGTTTCCCTGGGGAATTCTACCAGACATTTAAAACAGAATTAATCCCAATTCTTCTCAAGCTATTCCAAAAAATAGAAGTCGAAGGAAAACTCCCGGACTCATTTTATGAAGCCAGCATCACTCTGATTCCCAAGCCAGACAGAGATCCAGCAAAAAAAGAGAACTATAGGCCAATATCCTTGATGAATACGGATGCAAAAATTCTCAACAAGATCCTTGCAAATCGAATCCAGCAGCATATCAAAAGAATCATCCACCAAGATCAAGTGGGATTCATTCCTGGGTTACAGGGCTGGTTCAACATTCGCAAATCAATCAATGTGATCCATCATATCAATAAAAGAAAAGATAAAAACCATATGATCCTGTCAATAGATGCAGAAAAAGCATTTGACAAAATACAGCATCCCTTCTTAATAAAGACTCTCGAGAAAGTTGGGATAGAAGGAACCTACTTAAACATCATCAAAGCCATCTATGAGAAGCCTTCAGCTAACATCATCCTCAACGGGGAAAAACTGAGAGCTTTCCCCCTGAGATCAGGAACACGACAGGGATGTCCACTCTCACCACTGTTGTTTAACATAGTGCTGGAAGTCCTAGCATCAGCCATCAGACAACAAAAGGAAATCAAAGGCATCAGAATTGGCAAAGAGGAAGTCAAACTTTCACTCTTCGCAGATGACATGATACTCTACATAGAAAACCCGACAGACTCCACCAGAAGCCTACTAGAACTGATCCAAGAATTCAGCCAAGTTGCAGGGTACAAAATCAACGTACAGAAATCGGTTGCATTTTTATACACCAATAATGAAGCAACAGAAAGAGAAATCAAGAAACTGATCCCATTCACAATTGCACAAAAAACCATAAAATACCTCGGAATAAACCTAACCAAGGATACAAGAGATCTGTATGATGAAAACTATAGAAAACTTATGAAGGAAATTGAAGAAGACACAAAGAAATGGAAAAACATTCCATGCTCATGGATAGGAAGAATAAATATAGTTAAGATGTCATTACTACCTAAAGCACTCTACACATTCAATGCAATTCCAATCAAAATTGCACCAGCATACTTCTCAAAACTAGAACAAACTATCCAAAAATTTGTATGGAACCACAAAAGACCCCGAATAGCCAAAGTAATACTGAAAAATAAAACCAAAACGGGAGGTATCACCATCCCAGACTTCAGCCTCTACTACAAAGCTGTCATCCTCAAGACAGTATGGTATTGGCACAAAAACAGACACATAGACCAATGGAACAGAATTGAGAACTCAGAAGTGGACCCAAAAGTATACAGCCAACTGATCTTTGACAAAGCAGGAAAGAATATCCAATGGAAAAAAGACAGCCTTTTTAACAGATGGTGTTGGGAGAACTGGACAGCAACATGCAGAAGAATGAAACTAGATCATTTTCTCACACCATGCACAAAAATCAACTCAAAATGGATAAAGGACCTGAACGTGAGACAGGAAACTATCAACACCCTAGAGGAGAAAGCAGGAAACAACCTCCTTGACCTCCACCGCAGCAACTTCTTACTTGACACATCCCCAAAAGCAAGGGAATCAAGAGCAAAAATAAACTGTTGGGACCTCATCAAGATTAAAAGCTTCTGCACAGCCAAGGAAACAACCCAGAAAATTAATAGGCAACCAACGGAATGGGAAAAGATAGTTGCAAATGACATATCAGATAAAGGGTTAATATCCAGAATCTATAAGGAACTCACCAAACTACACGCCCGAAAAACAAACAACCCAGTGAAGAAATGGGCAGAAGACATGAACAGACACTTCTCCAAAGAGGACATCCAGATGGCCAACAGACACATGAAACGATGCTCAGCATCCCTCCTCATCAGGGAAATACAAATCAAAACCACACTGAGATACCACCTCACGCCAGTCAGAGTGGCTAAAATGAGCAAATCAGAGAACTCTAGATGCTGGCGAGGATGTGGAGAAACGGGCACCCTCCTACACTGTTGGTGGGAATGTAAACTGGTACAGCCCCTCTGGAAAACAGTGTGGAGGTTCCTCAGGAAACTAACAATAGAACTCCCTTATGACCCAGCAATAGCACTGCTAGGAATTTACCCAAGGGATACAGAAATGCTGAGGCATAGGAGCACATGTACCCCAATGTTCATAGCAGCACTCTCCACAATAGCTAAAACATGGAAAGAGCCTAAGTGTCCATCAACAGATGAATGGATCAAGAAGATGTGGTTTATCTATACCATGGAATACTACATGGCAATGAGAAACAATGAAATCTGGCCATGTGTAGCAACATGGATGGACCTTGAGGGTGTTATGGTGAGCGAAATAAGTCAGGCAGAGAAGGACAAATAAAACATGTTTGCACGTATAGGAGGATTAGGAGGAACCTAACTGAGGACCATGGGGGAGAGGAAGGGGGGAAATGGTGGGGGAAAGGGAGAGAGGCAAACCATGAGAGACTCTTGAATGCTGAGAAACAAACTGAGGACTGATGGATGTGGGGGGGAGGGGAGAGATGGGCATGGAGGAGGGCACTTGTGGGGATGAGCACTGGGTGTTATATGGAAACCAATTTGACAATAAACTATTTGTAAAATAAAATAAAATAAAATAAGAAAATAAAACTTATGGGTACAACAAATAGATCTGATTTTATAACATATCATAACGTCTTGGTCATTCATCCTTTTCTTTTTTTTATTTGTAGAGAGACAGTGTGTTTCTGAGTGGGGCAGAGGTAGAGACAGAGATTTTTAGCAGGCTCTAAGCTCAGATGGGGCCTGAAGTGGGTGTTGTTCCTATGACCCTGTGGTAATGACCTAAGCGGAAAGCAAGAGTTAGCTACTCAACTTACTGAGCCACCCTGGACCCCCAAACATTCATCCTTTAGATAGATTTTGTTTTCATTATATGTGGTGATTAATTTCATATGTCAATTTGACTAGGCCACAGTATCTAGATATTTGGTCAAACATTCTTGTAAATATTTCTGTGAAAGCAGTTTTAGATGAGAATGTAAAAATGAGATTAACATTTAAATCAGTGGAGTTTCAGAAAGCAGATTACTCTCCATAATGTAATGGGCATCATCAGTCATTGAAAGGTCTTTTTAGAAAAAGACTGACTTCTCCAGAAGAAGAGGGATTTCTGCCAGCATATGGCTTTTGGAGTTGAATCATAACATCGGCCCTTCTGTGATTCTTTAACCTGCAAGCCTACGTTGCTCATTTCAGACTTACAAGATGCCATAATTCTGTGAGTTAATTTCTTAAAGTAAATATATCTATGCATTCATCCATCCATTTATTTATCCATTTATACATCTAGACACACACACACACACACATACCACGTACTGGTTCTGTTTTTCTGGAAAACTTTGACTAATATTTTAATATATACACATATATATTTAATAAATTTATTTCTATATAATAAATTAATATATATGATTTTCATTTTAATATATAGAAAACTAAGTATTAATTTTACTGATTTTTGTGTTTTTTTCTTTCAAACTTTATGAACAGTAACCGTTGCATGACTCACGACTCTTGGCAAAAATGATAAAGAAATCAATAAGCTGATACTATTTCACATTTCTGCCATCCATCCCCCTCTCAATTTTGTTGGTTATACTATATTTATGTTATATTTCTTTGCGTATTATAAGTGTACCAAGTATTTGCATATATACTCCATAGAGTAACTTACCTAATATTTACACATTTATACTTATCCAACATTTCTCACTTAGGGACATATTATGCAACTGCAGAGATATTTGTAGGCTGCAGCTTTCTCCCTAACATGTAAATTAACTATATCTTTATTGTACACACAGCATGTCTTCACATTTTCCTGTTGCCCCCTCCTCCTGTGTCACTCTGTAGTGACAACACTGCAGATCCAACATTGCTGTTTCAAGTAAATAGATTTTAGTTTTACGACTCCTCCCTTTGTAAACCTAGTATTTTCAAAATGCAGAAGTTCTGAGAGGGATGCCTCTCTCAGCACCTTTTCTTGTCCTAAAATACTCCTTGATTTTTAATATTTGAAATGCTTAACAAAAAAATAATATTATGGAATTTCAATTCTTACCGTTGTTCTATATCACTGTTTAATACTGGATGAGTTATATAATCCACACATGAAGATATCAATATGAATGATGATTTTTTTTTAAATGTTCTATTTATTTCTAGGAGACAGAGAGAGAGACAGCTTGAGCAGGGGAGGGTCAGAGAGAGAGGGAGTCACAGACTGAAACAAGCTCCAGGCTCTGAGCTGGCAGTCAGCACAGAGCCCGATGCGGGGCTCGAACCCACGAAATGCGAGATCATGACCCAAGCGAAAGTCGGACGCTTAACAACGAAGCCACCCAGGCGCCCCGAATGATGATTATTTAGATAGTGACAGTGACAATTATGCTTAAAAAATCTCCCACATTAATATCACAAAAATCTTACAAAATTGAAGTTCAAAAATGAAGAAATTTTGAAGAAAATATGATTTAAGACTTGTATTTATTGTATTCAATTTTATTATACTAAATGGATACTTAAACATCTTTATCTGGTATGTTTTCAAATAGTAAAATGCCATTTATGAAGTATTGAAATATTCCAGGTTGCCAAACAATTAAAAAAGAGGTTATTTTTTTACTTTTCAAATTCACTATGAAACAAAACTATAGTGTTAATAATTTTCCTATTTATATATACATGAATTATGCAATATATATTATATAGTATATATATACACAATATATATAATAATATATAATAATATATATATATATATACACAAATATTACACATATAAATATAAATAAGTCTGGCTAGAGGTTTATCATTTTATTAATTTTTTTCAAAGAAAGAGTTCGTGATTTCACTGATCTGTTCTACTGTTTTTTTAATGTGTTTTTGTTTCTTTCTATATCATTTATTTCTGCTCTAATCTTTATTATTTCCCTTCTGCTGCCTTTAGACTTTTTTTTTCATGATTTATACAAATAGTTTTATTTTGGTTTTAGATGTATATATAGCAGTATACATTTGAGTAAGGAGGCTGCTCAAGTCCAGTAGGGGAAAGGTTACAAAAGATACATAAAAAATATCCATATCAAAAGCATGAGGATCATTACATCCTTTCTTAAAGAACAAGCACATTCTGTACAATCGGAAGGGTCATGACAAAGAATTTTAAAGTTCAAGAGCCTGTCACAGTAATGAGGTATCAATAATGGACAAGAGGGGACTTGCAAACTTCTCTCTGACCAGTATTTACTGAAGCCTCATTCGTTTTTCCAAGGGGCCTTTAGTGCTCATTATCTGTTGGACGTTCTTCATGGTCTCCTTCTCCTCAGATTTGTTATTCTTTTTATAGCTTCTTTAGGTATAATTTAGGTTGTGTATTTGAAATTTTTCTTGCTTCTTGAGGTAAGCCTGTGTGCTATATACTTCTCTTTTGTGACCACTTTTGCTGCATCACAAAAGTTAAGGATCATTGTCATTTTCCTTTGTTTCCATGTATTTTTAAAATTTCTTCTTTAATTTCCTGGTTGACCCATTCATTCATTACTAGCATGTTCTTTAACCTCCATGCCTCCAATTTGGTGGTTTTGACAACGTTTTTTCCCTGTGGTTGATTTCCAGTTTCATAACATTTGGTCAGAAAAGACTCATAGTATGATCTCAATCTTTTTGTACTTGCTGAGGCCTGATTTGTGACCTAGTATGTGATCTCTTCTGGAGAATGTTCCATACGCATTTGAAAAGAATATGCATTTTTCTGCTTTATGATGACATTTTCTGAATATATCTTAAGTCCATCTGGTCCATTTTGACATTTAAAACTGCTGTTTGCATGTTGATTTTCTGTTTAGATGATCTGTCCATTGATGTAGGTTAAAATGCCCTACTATGATTGTGTTATTATCAATGAGTTCCTTTATGTTTATTATTCATTTTTTAATATATTTATTGTATTCAAGTTGAAGGCATAAATACTTAGAATTGTTAGCTCTTCTTGTTAGATGGTCCCCTTTATTATGATATAGTGCCTTTCATCTCTTGTTACAGTCTGCTTTAAAATCTAGTTTTTCTGATTTAAGTATTGCTGTTCTGGCTTTCTTTTGATGTCCACTGCATGATAAATGTGTCTCCATACCCTCACTTTAAATCTGGAGGTGTCTTCAGGTCTAAAAAGAGTCTCGTTAGGTAATACATTGATGGGTCTTATTTTTTTTAATTATTCTGACACCTTGCATCTTTTGATTAGAGAGTTAGTCCATTTATTTGTTTATTTATTTTCCTTAAGTAGTTTATTGTCAGGTTGGTTTACATATAACACCCAGTGCTCATCCCAACAAGTGCCCTCCTCTATGCCCATTACCCCCCTTCTCTCCCGTCAGCCCTCAATTTGTTCTCTAATTGAGGACGATGCAAGAGTAAGTCCATTTAAATTCAAAGTAATTTTTGATAGATATGTATTTAGTGCCATTTTATTACTTGTTTTATCATTTTTTTCTGGAGAGTGTCTCTGTTCCTTTCTAGTCTTTGTCACTTTTAGTCTTACCTTTTAATGAGTCTTCTTAAATATTTCTTGCAGAACTGGTTTAGTGGTCACAGACTGCTTTTGTTTTTATCTTGGAAAATCTTTACCTATCTGTCTGTTATGAGTGATAGCCTTGCTGGATAGAGTATTCTGAGTGGCTGATTCACATGAAGCACTAGGGTAAGAGTGTTGTTGTGGACCTAACACTATTCTAGAAATATGTAGGGAAATTCTACTCATGTGAAAAACACATGTAGAACTTAAACTAGTCCTATAATAACCTTAGGATAATTTTCAAAAGGCACTTAAATATCATTGGTATTTTAGAGAAAAAAATGTGATGTTGCCATTTATGGGATAATAATATTTATAAACTAGAATATTGGTATGGCGTTTTGGTAGTTGCTTTGGCAGTATCTAGTTTTTGTTGTTTTTGTTGTTGTTTTTCATAGTAATGGTCAATTTGCATTACAAAAAACTCAGGAAAATAAATGTAACTGAGTTGTTTGGTAAGCAGAAAATGACACAGATAATTATTTTGTCAACATTGTGTCTCTCCTCCTTGTCCTTGATTGAAATCCTAGGAATAACTCTTTGGTTTTGTTATTTTCAGTTCTTAATGAACAACTTCATTCTCAAGCAATAAAATGACTTGGTGCTGTCTACATTAAAACAGTGATTTATCATCAAATTAAAGCTCTTTTTCTCTTGAGCTCAGACCTGATCTGTTAGAAATCTTTATAGGCAGGGAGGAGATTAGAGCATGGTTAACTGCTTCCCTATCCTTTGTTATTGTTTGACATTTTTGTTTTGCCCTTTTCTGTTCTTCCAGAAAGTCCCAAAGAATCTAAAACCATTCCATTTTTTTTTAGAGTCCTAACTTATTGGAATGAGTGAATTTCTTATCCCCTACTTAAATGCTAGTTTCTACAAAGTTTGATCACTTTATATTATTAACTTAACTCCTCTTTTCCCAGTAGCACTTCACTCTCTAGGCTACAAATACCAGTTTTCTTTTAAATTCAAAGCATCACACACTAAGTTATTACATGTAACTGGTTTTAGGGAAAAATTTTTATGGCAATGAATAAGGGCTAATAAGTCCATTAAATGAAACTAGTTAGACTTTTTCATGGAAAGAAATCCACAACCAGTTCTCAGAATACATGGATTGTATCTCTGCATGAAAAGCAGGGAAGTTCTAAATAGAATGGACCCCTATTCCAATCCCTGTGAATTTCTTTTGTACCTGTGCAAGAAAGATGAATAAGTTTTAAGAATGTCTTCTCTAAGGGCACCTGGGTGACTTAGTCGGTTAAGCGTCCAACTTTCGCTTAGGTCATGATCTCACAGTTCGTGGGTTTGAGCCCCATGTCGGGCTCTTGGCTGACTGCCAGCTCAGAGCCTGGAGCCTGTTTCAGTCTGTGACTCCCTCTGTCTCTGACCCTCCCCTGCTCATGTTGTCTCTCTCTCTCCTAGAAATAAATAAAACATTAAAAAAATTTTTTTAAAAAAGAATGTCTTCTCTAAAATAAGGGAACACTTTAATTCCTATAGGTATAGAGATAGCATGTTGTTGTGGTTAATACAACAGATTCAAGAGCTAGAGGTCTCTACTTCTCACCAGCCTGAGTGACTCAGAAATATTACTTCATCTCCCTGTGTTGAATTTTCCTAACTCAAAGTGGTTAAAATGGTAACATCTATCTTATAATATTGCTAAGAGATTTAAATGATTTGTGAAGTGCCTCAGTTAGAGTCTGGCTCAGAGTAAACATTATGTATGAATTTATTAAATACATGAATAGGGACATTTGGATGATGTCAAGACACAGAGCTTAAATAAAATGGAAAATTACTATCTTGGGCAATAGGGTATCAGGAATATATGAATATAAAATGTGGTGGTCACAAAAGTCTCTCTTCATCTTAGGGCTACATTCCCAATGTAGTTTCTGATTCAGCAGTATACTTAGGGAAAGATAAACAAGAACATATTTTCTGGTACTTATGAATATTTCTCTGTATACTTTTATAAGTAATTTTGAAAATGTCTTTTCCT
This sequence comes from Hyaena hyaena, assembly GCF_003009895.1. Lineage (NCBI taxonomy): Eukaryota > Metazoa > Chordata > Mammalia > Carnivora > Hyaenidae > Hyaena > Hyaena hyaena. The sequence goes on from NW_024081517.1 coordinate 338,767, forward strand.
ATTTCTCTTACTGACAAACTCTAGTGTGGGAAGGCTCGATAACTGACAGAATATAACAAAGCAAAGAAGTAGTTCTAGAAAAAACACACACACACAAAACAATTACAACTGAATATTAGACATTTTAACGCAAGTAATTTTGCCACTTAGTGGCAAAACAAAAACAAAAAACAAAACTTCCTGGACTGGCTGCAGAGGCCTTCCTCTTTTCTAAGGGTTTCTTCATTTCTCCTCAAAAATGGTCCCCTTAAAACAACAAATGCCTTTTAAGGTATCATGTATCGATTTTTTCATGATTAAATAAGTTAATTAACAGGTTTTCTTATTCAAAAGAGTCTGCCTACCACCATACATCATCCCTAACTTCATAAGTAAAGCAACCTGTTTTAAATAGTAATTAGTTTTCCTATTATATTTACTAGAACTATTAACTATACTAATAAACATAGCTATATTATTTATATTCAAATGTACTGGATCAGAAAGTTGTTACTATCATAAACTTAACACATCTATTACTGACCTTTTATTTTCTGCCTTAAGAATTTCTCTCTTGTTTGTGTCATTTATTTAATTTAGTCATTATTCTACCAGTGACATACATACCACCTAAATTCATGTTGGGTCCTCCTCTTTTAATCTCACACAAATCTGTCATGATGCCATGCCCATGCTTTAGTGGGTAGATATCTTCCAGTAATTAGTTCTAGCTCCCATTGACATTGTGCCAATCTTGGCTCTCATAATGGAAGCACAGGGATGACTGAGAGCACCACACAATTTTTCTTTCTTCATCTTCTTAACATTTCTTAGACCAATATTCTATCATTCTTTCATATTTATGTGAAGAATTTCACAAATTTCAAGTTTTAGTGGCTGCTGAATAAAAAGTGGCCAGCTTTCTTCCTGCTAGTTTCTTAGAGGGTGCTTAATAACGGTCAGACTGGACTTTTCATTTCAGGTACTCACTGGACAGATATTCAATGCCAGGTCTCAGCCTGCCTCCTTTTCCCTTTCGGAAGTTACCTTGTTTTCTGCCCAGAAATTCCTTCTCTACCCTGCAAATTATGAAATGCCCATTTCATTTTTTAAGATTTTTTAAATGTTTTATTCCTGGGAGAGAGAGAGAGAGAGAGAGACAGTGTGAATAGGGGAGGGTCAGAGAGACAGGGAGACACAGAATCTGAAGCAGGCTCCAGCCTCTTAACCAACTGAGCTACCCAGGTGCCCCTGAAATGACTAAGGGGCTCAAACCCACGAACTGTGAGATCGTGACCTGAGCCCAAGTCAGAGGCTTAACCGACTGAGCCACCCAGATGCCCTTGAAATGACCATTTCAGATAGTAGTAAATCCTTTCTTATTTCAACTCAATGATATCAGTTTAGTACCAAATATGACAGTCAGATACTGTCTACTGAAACATAAAATTCTTGTTGCACTACTATTGTTTTTCATCCATTGAGTTCATGCTGGTTCAGCCAGTGTAATTTATTTTCTTGCTGAAATGGACAATTATTTTTCTTCAGATTTTAGAAAGTAAAATTGACAACTGAAGACTGTGCTATATTTTTGTCAATGATCTATTTGCATTATTTTACATTGTTAGAATTCAGAATATATCTTAAAGAGGTGTGATGTTGCAGGGATAAAAAAGAGTTCAAAGGTAAATCAGGGCGGTTAGTGAGTTCAAGCCCTGCATCAGGCCCTGTGCTGACAGCCCAGAGCCTGGATCTTGCTTTGGACCTGTGTCTTCCTCTCTTTGCCCCTCCCCTGTTCATGCTCTGTTTCTCTTTGTCTCTCAAAAATAAACAAACATTTAAAAATTTTTTAAAAACTGTAAAGTCATTTCTCATATAATTAGGAAAGACAGTTTGATCACAATTCACTTTTGTTTTTAAAAGATGACTTAGAAAATTGAATGATTAAGGTTTTAGAAAGAAGACTTATAGGAAAAGAATAGATATATATTTCTCAGTAATGAGAATCATGATTTCTTATTATATATACATATTTATAGATTTATAATAACTTAGTTTTCCTAATTTTTTTCCACCATTGGTGGAAATTCTCATTCTTTGTTTTTATGCTTCATAAGATCCAGTTTCCATTTACAAAGAGTGATTGGTTTGTTCAATACATTTCATGGAGGAAAACAAAAACAAAAACAAAAACATATGACAATTCATTTTCATCCCTGATTTTTGCCATTATTTTTAATGATGTTATAAGTTTCTCCATATTTTAATTTAATTATTTAACTGTGGTTCAGTGATTTAAACTATAAACACAAGACAAATGATAAAGTAAGGGAATTAGATCGAGTCATTTAAGCATAAATCATTCTAAATGATTCCATGTATCTCCCACATAAACTACAGAGCAAATGCGATAGTTTAGAAGTCTCCACAGGAAGGAGAAGAAAAAATAAGTAAATTAGAAAACAGCAGCAGGATTTCAAATGAGAGAAGTATAGGAGAAAATTAGGTGGTTATTTTTGTTTTAATGTCTATATATTTCCAGAGAAGTTTCACCTTAAGCAGATAAAACCATAAATGTCACTTGGTAGAAAATAATTTTCTTTTTTTTTTTTTTTGTTAATATTTTTATTTATTTCTAGGAGAGAGAGAGAGACAGCGTGAGCAGGGGAAGGTCAGAGAGAGAGGGAGCCACAGACTGAAACAGGCTGCAGGCTCTGAGCTGGCAGTCAGCACAGAGCCCGACGTGGGGCTCAAACCCACGAACCGCGAGATCATGACCTAAGCGAAAGTCAGACGCTCAACCGACTTAGCCACCCAGGCGCCCCGAAAATAATTTTCTTAAGTGAATGATAGATTCAAAAAGTGCTTTTATTCTGTTTATACATTAGCTTAAATTATAGGCTTACTATCATTACAATTGAGGCCTTTCAGATAAAAGCATCTGGAAGGATTTTATTTTCAGTTCATAGATTTTAATCTACTGAAATCTAATGCAAATACAACTATATAGTATGTTAGAAATTGATTTTTAAAATATTAGTTGGGCGCCTGGGTGGCTCAGTTGGTTAAGCTTCTGACTTCAGCTCAGGTCATGATCTCTTGGTGAGTTCAAGCCTCCTACCCGGCTCTGTGCTGACAGCTCAGCAGGCTCCAGCCTGCTTCAAGTTCTCTGTCTCCCCCTCTCTCTGCCTCTTCCCGCTCATGCTCGCTCCCTCTGTCTCTCAAAAATAAATAAACGTTAAAAAATTTAAAGAAAAATAAAAATAAAATATTAGATTTTTAAATTTTTTAAATATTTTATTTATTCTTAGAGAGAGAGACAGAGCATACATGGGTGAGGGTCAGAGCAAGAAAGGAACACAGAATCTGAAGAAGGCTCCAGGCTCTGAGCTGTCAGCACAGAGCCCAATGCGAGGCTCAAACTCACAAGCTGTGAGATTCATGACCTAAGCCAAGGTTGGACGGCTCTACCAACTGAGCCACCCAGGTGCCCCAGTCTTTGGACTTTTGGTAGAGTTGAGAATGAGGTATAACTATTGTATTTTATTTCAAAAAATACTTCCTATTAGTATTTTGTGGAGTTAATGTAAAGACTAAATGTCAGCTGAACTATTTGAGAGCTCTATTGGACAGACTACATAGAATTACTTTCAGAATTGTTAATTGCACTTATTAGTAATAAAGGAAAGACATTTATAGCAGTAGGTCAAAATTGACATGATGGACCAAATATATAGTAATGTATACTTTATTGCCATCTATGTCTCATGAAGAAATTTATAGAGACCAATCGCTAAAACCATACTTATGTTATCCTATACCACTTCCTCAAAAAAACACAGTAAAATTTGGGGCCATGAAAGAGAATAAGTCCCAGGGACCTGCAAAATGATCTCAGCTATTATACTGGTAAATATTAACATCAAAGTGTATTTACATATGTATCTTGGTCACAGTCATATTAATAATAAAACATACTGCTCTATTGCACATCTTTAATATTCTAAACATCAACATAATATTTAATCACAGATGGTAGAGAAACAATTGAATTAAGGTTTAGAATGTCTGAGGATTCCATTCCATTCCTACTATTCTATAAACAAACATTAATGGTAATAACTGCCCTACCTTCCTTGGGGGTTATGGTGTGTTTGTCCTATATAAATTTACCTGAAAATAAGCCAAAATTATAAAATGCCGAGATTTAAAAATGTCATGCACTATACTAAGTTCTATAGACTTTAAGATTCATATGTCAAACATTATCTCAGGCCTTCATTGTGTTTATAGTCTTATATAAAGGTGTAAATACACCAGGTGCTATACCATTATATAATAGTCTCTGAATCTAGATTAGAGCATGGGGAAAAAGTAGTGTAAGTTCTTACAAACATTAGTTAGCTAAATGAAGCCAAAGGATGAAGACTACTTCAGTCAAAAGGAATAGTGAGAGATAGTAAACAGCAATAACCACAACAAAATAAAAACAAAAATGAAAATAAAACAATTTCTAGTAGAGCTGTCAAGAGGACATTTTAAAGTTACCATGTAAAAAAAGAAATGTGGGCCAGGCATGCCAATGTAGGGTTTTGGACACATGGATTCTGACGGAAGCCAGCAATATGGTAGAGATCTTTCAAGGAAAACATGAGGAGGCATAAGCTCTGATATATCTGACCTTAAAGCATCCTATAGAGAAGGTAGGGAATTCATAGAAGACAGATAGGAATGTCTACAGGACTTAAAAGAAATCTAAAAAATGTGATCCCACTGAGGCCAAATAAAGAGATGTCATCCAGGACATTAAATATTTATGCATGTTCAGTCAATATGAAGATTTAAAAATGTCATTACTCATTAACTCATAACATGTATTTGTTTCCCAAATGCATGTAAAATACTAGACAATAATGTGTAAATTTGATAGAAAATTTAATCTTTTCTATATTGACATTTTCTATATCTTCATGTGATAAATCTGAAATTACTATTTTCAAGATTGCTTCAATATGACCCTGAATTGCTTTTTCCTGGAACAGAGATATTTTGAAGTAGCCTACTTTGGTATGTCTCCTAAAATAAACCCAATGAAAATGATCACCGTTTTCAAGCAGTTACCAAGGAATTGTTTATTTTAAACAGATTCTAGGCAAAAAAAGTGAATATAAAAAAATGGCATCAACATAGTTGAATATTAATAATTATTTACTAAACAATTAAAAAACAAATATTCAATATTTTTGAAAGAAAAATAAACACACATATTTAAAAAGATATAATGTAAGTAAAATTTAAGTAAGTGAAGAGAAGAAGAAAGAAAAGGTTTTGGGATTGTACTCATGAGATGTAAAGGTGTCTAGCAAATCTTGCTAGGTTATGCTTTCTTCTACCTAAGGAGAAATTAAAACTATGTTGTGTCATGGGGGGGTAAAGGAATGAGTCTCTTGGTACACTTGGATATTTTTTCCTTAGATAGGCACATTGAACACAATAAAGAATGTTATCCAATGTTTTAAAATAAACATTCATGTTTCAGTGGCAGCCAGTAACATACTGGTAAACATTTCAAGAGCACATTACTGATAGAATTATAGATGTCTAATCCTCATTAATCCAAATGTGTTATTCAAATTACCAATACAGAAGTACAGAAAGAAAATAAAGGAATTATCAATCCTTAATATTATTACTGGAAAGCACTGAAAATATATGGATTTTAAAGGGGACCATGTTATTAACTAAATAGATTTTTCAGTCAAATTCCAATGAGGAATGTCATTTTTTTTCTTTTTCAATGAAGAATGTCTTAATCCACTTATGTCAAGATGGGTGGTATTTCCAGCTGCCACCCAAAGTCAAAAGTTTAGTTTTGTGTCAATCTATTTCTATCATTGGAACTATGGAATAAAATTTACTGTAAAGCAGATCAGTTCAAACCATAATAAGAAGTTCTTGTTACTAAAACACCAATGAGATCTTGAAGGAGGTCTTTATTATAATGCAATTTGACACTTTGACTGCAATCCTAATGAACAGTCTTTTTTGTGAATGACTAAAAATGTGTAAAATCAATCAAATGTATTATCTCCAAAGTGAAATTAATTCATTAGATTCCTGTCACTTATTTCATATTAAAGAAGTTTTGTTTTTTTTAAATTTTTTTAATGTTTATTTATTTTTGAGAGACAGAGATAGAGTGTGAGTGGGGTGAGGGCCAGAGAATCTGAAGCAGGCTCCAGGCTCCAAGTTGTCAGCATAGAGCCCAGTGCGGGGGTCGAACTCATAAACTGCTAGATCATGAGCTGAGCCCAAGTCAGAGGCTTAACCTACTGAGCCACCCAGGCTCCCCAAGAAGTTTCCTTCTTGTGAGTAGAATATATACTGAAAAATGTTGAGTACTGTCTTCACATATTCCCTCAGATGATACAATGTATAATGATGAGATACCAGGAAGTAGAAAAAAATTATCAAATCTTCCGGCTATTTATAATATTTTGTCAAAACACTGGAAAATGTTCACCATATCCAAAGTATTGCCATTTTAAAGCAAGAATCACTGTATTTGCTTCTTTATGGGTTGACCAGTGAAGAATAAATGTATTTTGTTGTAATTTATAAATTTTGCAGATGAGCTTTAAATAACATAATGAGTACAGAAATTTCTGGATGTCTCATTTCTAGTAACCTAGATATTGCACTTTTATTTTCTGCATTAACAAATAAATGATTTAGACATTAGAAGGCTCTTGAACTGATATAGATAGCTGACCTGAGAAAAATCCTGGTAGTCTAATTGTGTTTAGTTTGAAATCTTTACTATTTTAGCTGATTAAAAGGCACATTTGTAAACTAGATTTGTTTTAATGTGATTAAAAAAAAAGATGTGCTTAGAAACAAGAGGACCCATTAAAGAGCTGTCTGGATTGATATAGAGCTGCTAGTTTCATCACAGTGGCTTAAGAGTCCAAGTTATTTGTGAGCTAATTCTCATTACAAAACACACCTGAATAAAATATTGGCAATGGAATTCATAACAAAAATGTCAGTTAAGATACCACAAAGTTGTCTCCTCCTTGGGAACTACTAAGCCAATTAAAAAAGAAAAATTTACTATTATCAACATAATAATAAATAAAGTGTTCTTTCAGGTAAGGGCCAGGTTTGATTGGAGCCCAGAAAATTTGGTATTTGGTATGACATTCTCTCTTGATTGATCTTTGAATGACTTTTCAAATAACCTATGATTTCTATAAACTTAAATAGTTTCAAAAGAAAAGATTTTTCAATTGATCAGAAATAATTTTGTAAATATTGAGTCTATGGAATTTTAAAACTCAGTTATCAGAGAGGATAACCACATTTTATAATTGAATAAACAGATAAAATCATAAACTTAGGATATAATTTCCTGATTCTCAAATGAATGTTCTTTGAGTGTAGAATACTGTTGCTTAAATAAGTGATATTCAGGATTTTGAAAAAGGAGTCTTGGTGGCAAAATTTTCTCAGTATGTTATTCTCATTTCACCATTTTCTCTTTGCATTTTGTTATTATTTAAGTCACATTGATGTTTAAATAAACATAGTTTATTTGAACCATTATTTTCTTCTTGTGGGTTTCATTAATACCTGCTAGTGTCCATTATAATTTGCAAGCATGTATTGAAAGCTGTGGAATAGAGCTTTGATCTGAATCTAAGCTAACCACCAATTTTTTCAAATACAAATATGTGAAATATCTTAAATGTTCTGTATTTTAATCTTGCCATGTACAGTTGGATAAATGGATATATAATCTTTAAGATTCTACCAATTTTAAATTTCTGATCATATCATATAAGCCAAAGTTGTACATGAGAAGTAACAAAAAGAAGACATTTTGTATTTACATAAAAATATTGTTAGAGAAACAAAGGTGTTAGCTCTTCTTATAAATGTGTCATTTCTAAAAAAACTTATTATCATATATAACATCAGGCCTCTTGATAATAAATTCTTACTGATGTTCTAATTATAATACATTACCACATAGATCACTTTAGTTGGAAACATCAGTTTGAAACTGTGTGTAGCTTAAGTTATATACAGATGGTTTCACATAGGAATATTTAATATATGTATATAGTTTCTAATATTTGCCAGTAAAAGGATCCAAGGCTGCTTGGAGAAATGGCTGATTCTTTAATTTTTTTCAAAATTTATTTATTTTTTAGAGATAGAGACAGGACATGAGCAGGGGAGGGGCAGAGAGAGAGAGACAGAATCTGAAACAGGCTCCAGACTCTGAGATAGCTGTCAGCACAGAGCCCTTTGTGGGACTTGAAATCACTAACCATGAGTTCATGACCTGAGCCGAAGTCAAAGGCTTAATCAACTGAACCACCAGCTGATTCTTAAACTGGGGCAGAAAATATACAAGATGATCTTGGAGCGTATTCATTGTGTTAATGTGTGTGGGTTTTTGTATTTGTTTTTGTTTTTTATGAGAGAGAGAGAGAAAGTATGTGTGAGCAGGGGAGGGGCAGAGAGAGTGGGAGACAGAGATCCCAAAGGGGTTCTGTGCTGACAGCACAAAGCATGTGTGGTGATGTGGGGGTTGAACCTACAAACCACGAGAACATGACCTGAGCCAAAGTCAGGCTCTTAACAGACTGAGCCACCTGAGAAATGTTCTAGCACACACAGGCACACAATGATGGAATATGTCAAAGGACTCAGGAAACAACAGAAAGAACTTCCAGTGTTGAAAGCTGGAACAACTTAAACAATAAAGTATTATTGGATTATATCTTACAGTATAAACTGTCAATAAGCCAAACACTAATATAAATAAATTATTGAATAAATAAATAAAGAAGAGAGTAATCTCCTATAAAGACAAAGTCTAAGTATTTAGTAGATACTCCATCCTCAAGCAGCCATAAGTCCTGATTCCTCAAGTATGAGCTGCACTTAGTGACTTTCTTCCAAAGAGTAGAGTGAAGGAGGGAAGAGCATAAATTCCCATTGGATAAATTTGTTAAGCACTACCTCAGCCTGGTAATCAAGGTTCACATTGACAGTGTGGTTACATCACTAGTGTGTACCCTTTGCATGAATTAATGAAAATGGCACTTTACTTCATGATCTTTCCCCCAAAAAACCCTTAATTCCATTCTAATCATCACAAAGACATCTGATAAATTCTATTTGAGGGGTACTCTACAAGATACCTGTACAATATTCTTCAAAACTGTCAAGGTTATCAAAGACAACAATCTAAGAATATTTCATAGCCAAGATGAAACTAACAAAACATGATCAAGAAATATAATGTGATCTCTTATATAAGGTCCTAGGCCAGAGAAAGGAGGTTAGGTAAAAACTTAAGAAATATGAGTAAGTGTGGAGTCTAGTCAGTAACAATGTATCAACATTGGTTCATTAATTGTAACAACTGTACCATACTAACATAAGATGTTAATAATAATGGAACCAGTAATAATGGGATATGATGCTAACACTCTATCCCATTATTTTTCTGTAAATCTAACATTATTCTAAAATTTAAAAAGAATACATACACATGTACACACACACATACAGACACACACACACACACACACACACACTGATGTACCAACTGTGATATGAGCTCACCAATAAGATTCTGTCACCAAACAACCTCCTTACCATGAGCACAAGGCACAGAGCCTGCTTATTCCTGAGTAGTGGGCTTCTGTTCCCTGCCAGCTGAACTGTGCAGGCAAGACAGTCACATCCTCTTGTGGAACCCAGGGATCATCTCACTTTCTTGTGACTACAAAGCTTGCCTCCCACAGTCTTTTCTTGATCACTCTGTATTTGAGTTAAACACCCAAGTGAAACATCCATTTGAGTGACATGCATGTCTTCTATCCTGGGCTGAATATATGTAACTAATATGCTGCTGGAAATATTATCTCTCCAGGGTAAAACGTTATGTGTTTGGGTATTCCCCATAATCCTAGAACAGGAATGAATCCTTTCCTTGCCAAGAGGGTGAAGAAGTGGTAAGTAAAACACTAAATGAAGGTGTCAAAAACATTAGAACTTAAACTATGCCACTACATTATCTTATTACTGTTCCTAATTTCTCAAGTTCCCAAGTTATACTTCTCTACTATCTCCACCTTTTTCTGAATTTTTATTTCTAATTCTTTACTCTGTTTCTCAGATATTATTGTTTTCTCTCTACTTATAAAATTTGGAATCCCAACACTTTATGGAAGCTGGGTAATGGCCCTATCACCACATATAATCACCCTGAGATATTCTCTATTATACCTTTTCCTCAAGGACATTCTTTCAATTAGTCTTTTGAAACCTTGTGGTTTATGGCTTATATGCATTGGGTAAGGACATTACAGTCTTTTACAATTGCTATTCTTCTTATGAATTACACAGCAAAATCAAAAACTTTTTAAAAATTGTTTTAATGTTTTATTTATTTCTGAGAGAGGGAGAGAGAGAGACAGAGAGAGAAACAGAGAGACAGAGAGACAGAGTGGGCAGGGGAGGGTCAGAAAGAGACGGAGACACAAAATCTGAAACAGGCTCTGAGGAGCTGTCAGCACAGAACCCAACACAGGGCTCAAACCCAACAACTGCGAGATCATGACCTGAGCCAAAGTTGGCCGCTTAGCTGACTGAGCCACCCAGGCACCCTGAAATCAAAACTTTTAAAAGAAATTATATCAGGGGCACCTGGGTGGCTCAGTTGGTTAAGAGACTGACTCTTGATTTCAGCTCAGGTCATGATCTCACTCTGTGAGACTGAGCCCCATGTTGGGCTCTGTGCTGACAGTGTGGAGCACTGGGATTCTCTCTCTCTCTCATAATAAACAAACAAAAATTTTAAAATATAAAATAAATGCTATCAGTTATTAGTTCATATTAATTGTCAGATTTAGTCATGAATTAGCTTTTTATAATCTAGCCATACACATTAACTAAAGATTTCCAATAAATTTTGTTGTTCATCATTCAAATTCATTTGTATATGAAAGAAGCACTCAAATACTTCATAAAATTTCATCTAAAAATATGGACACTCTGTAAAAAAAGTAGTACTTTGAAGACTTTGGAGTAAAGCCTACAATTGTATGTGCCTATATTGAATTCTAACGATATACAGCTATTACTTTTATATAATCAAACTTGTTAGGCATACAGTATGTATTAATGTCCATAAATTTATTGATCTTGAATGACATCATCTCTGTACACTCTGTGTTAATGGCTAGAGTTAACTGTTACTATGAAGTAATGGAATTAAATGATACAGACACAAAGATGACAATCCAGGAAAACAATGTAGAGGTTAATAAACTGGTAGAAGAAAAAAATTGCCACCACTGTAAGGAACACAAATGCAACAAAGTCGTGGTTATCTTTGTAGATTTATATGATTTGCCTGTGAAACCAGCTAGGATTGGTGGTTTTGTTTAGTTTCTGCAAAGGCAGTTTTTTGATAACTTTATCTGCTTGACCTTTGTCTACAGGGATAAGTTTTGGTGAATTCTATCTTTCTGGAAAATCTATACTATGTGGAATTTCAAATCTATCTTCAAACAAGGGTTTAACAAGAAGAAATGGTGTTGATGAAGATGCATTTAGGAAAGGAAAAGATTGGTTATGCGAGTGCATACCTGACAGTCTCCAGTTATAAAGACATGTTGTCTGTAAGACTGAAGGGGATGGGGAGGTGAGGATTGTGAAGCTTTGAAATGGCTACTGACTTAAATAGAGAAATAAAATAGGTTCACTAAACAATAATGGATTTTCAGAGACTGGATTAGAATATTCTCTTTGAAATGCCTTTCAGTTTTTATCCGAACTCTACCTTTATTTTTCAGATCCATTTTCACCACTCTTCCATGATAAAATAAGGTCTTATTTCTTCTTTCTTTCAATATCTAGTTTTTATCCAACCAATTCAAAGAACTCTAAAATGAGGGATTTTTAAGGATCCATATTTTCTACGACATATCAGAAGTTGCCATAGATTGAATATTACATCATAAACTTCATTTACAGTTTTGACCCCACAAAGGATGATGGTTCATTGTTTTCTACATCCATTTTACCTTCCCTAATAGCACTTCTTTCCTCACCCAGCTTTGACTCTGCATCCTTTCATTGTAAATATGCTTTTGCAATCATCCTCAGCAACTCTGTCTACCTTTCTTTCTGTCATGCTCAACTGGAAAAATTTGAACTCATCCTAAATTCAGTTCTCCACAGATAATTATGGCTAAGACATATGTGCCTGTATATGCACATGCACATATGTGTGTGTGCACGCATGCGCACACACACACACACACACCATTAAAACTGTTATTTTAAACTCAGGATAATCAATATCAAATGAAATTTTAATCATGTAGGAATCCCACATTTGCCTAGAATCCCAGCCATTCTGACCTTTACTAGGATAACCTAGATTATACTCTGTTAATAAGCACCTCCTAAACTTCAGTGTAAGCATATAAACAATAGCTTACTTCCCACTCAATCCAAATATTCAACAAAACTGGGAAGCTTTCCTAGGCATTGTCTAAGTGAAAGCTCAATGTTCACCCTTCACAACATCTTAGGAATCTGTGGTTGCAGGGCTACAATAAGAGTTCTATGGGGCATTTATCTCGGCAATCAATTGGTTGCCTGGGTTAGATCTCTCAGAGAAGCGACATACATTTGATGACCAAACTGAGTGAAATAATGACATCTAAACTCAACATAGAAGTGAAACTGTTGCCAAATATAGGTGCCATGTTTCTCACCAAAGCAAAAAGGCAAATATGTGAGATGACAGGTATGTTAATTAACTTTAAGGGGGCATCCTTTCCATATTTATATATCAAGTCACCACATGACACACTTTAAATATCTTACAATTTTATATGTCTATTGCATCTCAAAAAGCTGGAAAAGCACAGGATTTTCAGTTAAATTTGAATTTTAGATTAAAAAGGAATAATGTTTAACATATGTATCCCATGCAATATTTTGAAAAATAACTTATGCTAAAATATTACTCATTGTTTATAGGAATTTAGAATTTAATTGTGTGTTCTGTATTTTATTGGCAATCTTACATCGAAGGACCCAGAAGGAAACATGGAAAATATTGGTGAGCAGCAATATGTATACCACCTCAATTTAATCACATCAGAGCCCATACAGAAAATTACAATATCTGTGGGCCTCCTGGGTGGCTCATTCAGTTAAGAATCAACTTCAGCTCAGGTCATGATCTCAGGGTTCATGAGTTCGAGCCCTGTGTCAGGCTCTGTGCTGACAGCTCAGAGACTGGAACCTGCTTCAGATCTGTGTCTCCTCTCTCTGCCCCTCCCCTGCTCATGCTCTGTCTCTCTTTAAAAAATAAATAAACATTGAAAAATTTCTTAAAAATTACAATATCTGTACTCTATTGGAGCCCTCCCCGATGATGATGGCAATAGGTACAGACTCTGGGATTTCAGGTGCCCTAAGTTCTGGCCTAGTAACCCGGAGGGTTTACTGAGATCCTTAGGAAAGTTCTTCCCTAAATTATTCCTTCTGCAAAACCTTCTGGAAGTGTTCCATTGAATGGCTACATGGACAATTGGTTATCCATTCATTGGTTAAGAACATTTTTATGATGCCTAAAATTTTATTATTAAACAATGCCAGATAATGAACTTCAAAGTGGCTAATTTTAATAAAGTAAGTAGTCTCTTATCTTCTAAGTAACCAGGTAGACAAGTGGTGGTGCATAAAATCTCTAAACCTAGAATCTGAACATCAAGAATTTTTTAATAAAATCTGATGATGCTGACAACCACTGGGCTAAACAGAGATTAAAATAGGTTGTTTCACATACTCTTCAGTTCACCAACCTAACTTGAAATGATGCAGAAAAATCACTTTCTGTAAACATAGCTTGAAGGACATTACTCCTTGAATTATCCATCTTTCTCTCTCCTTACCAGGGTTAATGCTTTACAGAAGTATTATTCTCAGGTTCAAGAGTCTGTTTGTTCACCAGGACTAGATAAGCAGTTTAGGTTTCTCCACTGACTGGAATCTAACCTAGGAGAAACAGGGATGATTTTCCTGTCGGCTGTACTTCCCCAAAATGCAGCTCAGTATTGTTTGTATAATACACACACTTTAATTGCCTGATGAAAGAATGACTAAAAGTGAAGTATATCTAAATAAAGTATATTCATCAATGTCTTCCTTAAAATGCATTCACTGGGACTTTTATTATTCAAGTAATTGAGGAAAACAACAACTTCCAAAAAATTCCTTGGCATCCAAAGTTGATGCTGAAATGGGGGGAAAATCTCTAATATACAATTCAAACTCACCCATTTTCAGGTGTCCAGTACAAATTCTGGGTCCCCTGTCTCGTTATCCAAACCTCAGCAATCCATTGTTTTGATCGTGCTTATGAAGAAAGACAGAAAAACAATACTAAGAAAACAACAACAACAACAACAAAACCCTAACCTGTTTTAAATGCATTGCTTCTGTGATGACAGAATACACAAATATGCAACAAAGTAATACCTTTGCATCAATCAGGCTCACATTTTATTGTCACCAAAACAACAACAAAACCTGCCACCTGTATGACTAAGTTCTGCAAAATATTTAAATTACCCCACTTCTGGCGTACTCTGAGTTCATATGCAATACAGTTTCACATAAATTTGTTACCTGGAAACAAACACGTCTAAAGAAAATGAATTGTTATCTCATGGGGGTCAGTGTAGTTAAGTATACATTTCAGAAGGAATTATCATGGATTAGTTAGTTGTGGTGAAAAAAATAACATGAAAATATTATCATTCACAGTACTATTAATTCTACATAAACTCTCTCAATACAAACATTTTGAGTGATTTCTAAACCAGTAGTAACTCTATCAGTAATAATAATTACATTTAGGTACACACACATATATACAAACACACAAAAGCTCTTTCCTAGATACCTTTCTTTTTGATTTCTACATAGAGCTATAAGGAAAACTATCATGACAGGCTGTGTATAAAATACTTATTTTCTCAAAAGTACATCAAAAAGACCACAGGGAAAAATACAATAGAAATATCTATGAAATAAACATTTATCTCAGGACCCCATTTTATTTTTATGTTGTTAAGAAACAAAAGCTATAAGGGGTGCCTGGGTGGCTTAGGTGTCCGACTTCGGCTCATGGCATGATCTCACGGTTCGTGGGTTCAAGCCCCGCGTTGGGCTCTGTGCTGACAGCTAGCGCAGATCCTGGAGCCTGCTTCAGATTCTGTGTCTCCCTCTTTCTCTGACCCTCTGACAGCTCATGCTGTCTCTCTCTCTCTCAAAAATAAATAAAACATTTTTTTAAATAAGATAGCAAGTCATTGTATTGCCCATAGTAATATAATTATCCAATTTTACTCTCTACAGTTTGTAAGAATTAAAACAAATCATCTCTTTGACTCTAAAATCCATGGTCTTTCTAATCCACAAAAAATATCAGTAAATTACATTGTATTTACATTATTCGAATTTTTTAATATATGAAAGACATGCATGTGTTCACATGTATGTGTGCACATTAATATTTGTTTTCAAGATTCATGCATTTAAATTAAGATAACCAGGACTCAGTTCGTTCCTTACTGTCATTTTACATACAGATCTCATTCTCTAGAACTGAATAAATTCATAGTGTTTTGAGATAAACATTTTTTGTTAAAGACTTTAAAAAATATTTTCTCCCAAAACCTCTAAAAAATAATAAATTTAACTTAAAACTGAAAGAGATTCTATAGTTAGACAGAATCAGCCAATTATAATACTATACATTATAGTATATAGTATAGTATACTTAAGTATACATTAAGTACTGCAAGGTTCTCAGACTCTTTATTAAACATTTGAGATGCTTACTTTAGGTGAATATTGGACATTACTTGAGTAGCAGAAGTAATCATCTGGATTTAGAAAGCGAGGGCCACATTTCAGTTATTACTACATATAGTTATTTACCCTTTCTAGCTATTATCTTAATGATTGGAGAAGTTGAGTACCCAGGAAATTCAGTATCTAAAGAGACTTAATGGATTGGGAAACAATACAAGCTTTTTAAAAATATTCTTTTAAATGTTTATTCAATTTTGAGGGAGAGAGAACATGAGCAGGGAAGGGGCAGAGAGAGAGGGAGTTACAGAAACTGAAGCTGTCAGTACATAGCCTGATGCAGGTCTCCAACTCATGAACCTTGAGATCATAACCTGAGCTAAAGTTGGGCAATTAACTGACTGAGCACACCCAGGTGCCCCTAAATCTTTTTTTTTTTTTAATGTTATTTTTGTTTATTTACTTGAGAGAGAGAGAGAGAGAGATGGAGCACTAGTGGTAGAGGAACAGAGAGAGAGGAAGACACAGAATCTGAAGTAGGTTCCAGACTCAGCTTTCAGCTCAGACAGAGCCCAATGCAAGGCTCACACCCATGTACTGTGAGATCATGACCTCAGCCAGAGTTGGATACTCAACCAACTGAGCCACTGAGGTGCCCCTGGGAAGCAATACAAGCTTTACCCAAAGGTTTCAAATGGCTCTTATATCACTTTGTAGTCATGGTATAAATGGATCCTCTTGGTATCTGGCAAAATTAGAATCAGAGTCCACAGTCAGAGTAGTAAGAACTGTCTTAATTGTAAGCGGTGTTTTTTTTTTTTTTTTTTCTTGCTGATGTGACCTTTCCCCAATAGAAACACAAACACATAATCATACACTCCAGCTATGTAGGTACGAGTAGTCCTGCTCATCTAGAGAGTTAATAATCCTAACTATTCCTTTGTCAGAGTCATTTGCATTAACAGGAATATAACACAATGCAATGATTTATATGTTTTTTTAATTTAATTGTATATTTTATGGAAATTTCAATTTCAGATAAACTAGTTGCATCAACAGATCTCAAGAGAGTCTTTTACAATAATAAATCTATTTGAAATATATTTAGAGCAGTTATCTTTATATTCAATTGAATGTATTTTTAAAGGAGGATTTCAAATTAATATAACATTGATATAAAAACTTAAGAATATAAAATTTCATTTCCTTAATCTCAGGAAAATGTTTACTTCTTTTTATTATATAATTCTAAATTTGAATCACTAAATCATATAATTTGTATCTTGGCCACATATTTAGATGATTAATCAAATAAAAAAGTATCTATAAGCTTTATTATTTACAACCTCTACCAGCTCATCAGAATTTTCACCATTGTATTTATGTAATTTTGTAAAGTAAATCTCAGACAATTTATCATATAACTTTTATCTGTTCTTTTTGTGTATTTTAAAAGGAACTATCATTAGATCCTTTTTTCCCCAAATAAAAAACGTAATCTTCTTTCACTTATGGAGCCAGACAAATTGTGAAAAATATTCCACACTGTGAGATCAAGTTGATTTGTTTAAATTGCATGTCACTTTAAGTGATTTATTTTTAAATCCCTGGGAATCCCATTTTGTAAACACCAATTGTGTTGTCCCCACACTCGTGCTGTGTTGCCTTCCTCCATAGAGTCTCTCTATTCTGTTAATTTCACTTTCATTCTCATTGATTTATAGGAATCAGGAAAATAAATCACTTTGAGATCTATCACTTAAATTCATTTGCCCAATTTCAAATAAGTGATAGAATCTAAGCATTTAACTTCTAGTCACTAGAAGTATGAATATATGGATATATACATGTGCTCTTGTGTACCTATCTCATGAATCTAGAATTCCATAACATTATGTGAAATTATAGATGATCATTTATTCAAGAAGTGCTAGCTCCTGTTTATCTATTTAAATTTCCTTTTTGTGATTTTTTATTGAGAGAGAGACAGAGCGTGAGTGGGGTAGGGGCAGAGAAAGAAAGACACAGAAGCTGAGGCAGGCTCCAGGCTTTGAGCTATCAGCACAGAGCCCAATGCAGGGTTCAAATCCATGAATCGTGGGAACATATCCTGAGCTGAAGTGGGACATTTAACCGACTGAGCCACCCAGATGCCCTCCTGTTTATCTATTTAAGATTATCTACCGTGATGAAGTGAAAGGGAGATGTTTAGTACTTCCAATTCTTCTACTCCATGGTGAAGCATAAATAATTTTTTTAACTTCTATACAAAGGTACTAGTTAGCTCAGGTTACCATAAGTGAGTACCATAGATTGAGTGGCTTACACAGAAATCTACTTCTCACAGTTCTGGGAGATGGAAGTCTGAGATCAGGGTGGCAGCATGGTTGAATTCTGGTGAGACCTTTCCTTCTGGTTTTGCAGAAGGCTGCCTCCTAGCTGTATCAGAGGAAGAGGAGGAGGGAGAAGGGGAGAGAGAAAGAATGGTAGAGGAAGAGGAAAGGGAGAAGGGAGAGGGGAAAGGAGGGGAAGCCAGACAGGGAGAAGGAGAGGAAGGAGGGAGACAAACAAGGAGTCTGGTGTGTTTCTTATGAAAGCACTAATCTCCGCATTAAGGCCCTGCTCTCATAAATTTATCTAAATCAGATTACCTCCCCAAAGTCCTACCTTCATACACTAGAGCTTTAACAAATGCATTCAACAAATGCATCAGTCCACAAGATCCCTCTTAATGCAGCTTTATTCAGTGTCTCTCTGCTTTGCTTACACTCACATCTAAATCCAAACTCAATTTTATGTAAATTTATTAATTACCTGTTTGATTCAATGAGATATAAAGAACTTAGTGCCATGCCACCCATCAGTGGAAAACAAAGACTCTTACCTCATAGGCAGAAACTATCCAGGATTTTACCTGCATGGCAAAATCTGTCTCTGCTCTTACCTCTCAACACCCAACAATTAGATATTCCAAAATCACCTGGACTGTGCCTAGGCCTTCACACTCAATTTAACGAATTCAGTTTACACCAAGATAAATGGATGTCTAACAGATTAATTGTTTCAATAATTTTTATGTTCTTCTTCTATTCTTTAAACAGGAGATTTTTTTTAAATTTATTTTTAAATTTACATCCAAGTTAGTTAGCATACAGTGCAATTATAATGTCAGGAGCAGATTCTTGTGATGCATCTTCTCTGTACAACACCCAGTGCTCATCCCAACAAGTGTCTTCCTTAATGCCCCTTACTCATTTAGCCCATTTCCCCACCCACAATCCCTCCAGCAACCTTCTGGGTTTTTTCTCTATATTTAAGAGTTTCTTATTAAACAGGAGATTTTCAGTGCTAGCTACATACCACAATTTCTTGTACACCTTCTGAAAAGTCAAAGTGTCCACAGTCTTGACCAGAGATTCTGACTCAAAAGGACTGAGGTGGGGCCCATGGATGTATGAAATTTTAAAAGGACCACAATGATTGTAATGACAACCAGGCCTGAAAACTACTCTTCTTAAAGAGTAATCGTTAAACCGGAATCCCAGACCACATTTGTGTCCTTGGTCTCACTTTAGACAGTCTTAGTTTGGAGACATACATATGTGTTCATGTACGCTTACAGTTGTTTTGTTAATTATGAAATAAAAGATTGACAGTTCCATCACAAGAGAATATGTTCCAAATCCTACTCTAATTCTATGAATTGGATTCAAAAGCATTATTGTTGGGAGATTTTAATTGTAGAATGCTCTACTAATATTTTGCCTTTCCTATGTAGATAATTATGGCGGAACTTTTTATGACTTTTGGTTACCTTAATTTTTCCCTTCCTTTTCATTCTTCATTTAGAATTAATTGCCCATAATTATATAAGAACTTTCACAATTGTGTTCCTTAGTTTCTCAAGTAAATCAATCCTTGCCACTTCTGTTTTCTGATAAAGGTTTTTATGTTGAAGCATACATAATTTTCCTTGATTCTTCATCCTGTCCTTACCCAACTGAGTGTCTAGAACATAAGTCTGTCAGTTTTTCTCAATTACTCTATGTTACAAATCTAAGGGCTTTCTAAGAAATATTTAAGCAGCTTTCCAATTTATAATAGAGATAGGAAATATTTGATTCAGCAGAGTCAAACAAATATTATCGCTTTCTCATTTAGGTAACTAATTGTAATGAAACAAAAGCCAATACACATATAAATATATGTGCTGGATTAAATTTATTTTAGGGTTTATTTAATTCAAATAGGTTCTAGATATGCAGACTTGTTCTTTTTATTGATTTTTCCAAAAAATATTCTTACTGAGCATATCCTTAGGTGAATTATTTTACTCATCCAATCATCCATTAAACTATTTTTGTTTTTGAGTATTATAACCCTGTATTCAGTGTCTGATACTGTGCTGAGATATAATATTGCACATAGATTTTTTTCTTGTCTTTAAGTAGGTGTTAGTTTTGTACAGAAGATAGAAAAATAAACAGTAGAGTATAGGGCAATGCATTACCAATTATGCTGTTTCAAGTATGAATGGTATGATTTGGGAGACTACAAAAAAAAAAAAGGAAGATCATTTTCTTTGTAACTTAAAAAAAAGGAGGATTCCCATCACCTATTTAACCCATCCTCCACCCCCTCCCCTCTGGTAATCATCAGTTTGTTCTCTATATTTCAGAGTCTATTTTCTTTTCCCCAATGTTCATTTGTCTTGCTTCTTAAATTCTACATATAAGTGAAATTATATGTTATTTGTCTTTGACTAACTTATTTCACTTATCATGATACTCTTTACATGAAATGGAGATTTTATTATGAGGGATTTGGTCACACAATTATTGAGACTGAAAAGTCCACAAATCTGCCATCTGTAATCTAGAGACAAAGGGTAGCCAGTGGTGTAATTTACTCTAAGTCAGAAGCCCTGAGAACCAGGGTAGCTGATGGCTTAATTCCATTCTGAGAGCTGAAGAAAATGAGACATCCAATTCAAGCTGGCAGGAAGGAAACAAAAAGAAGCAAATTCTTTCTTTCTTTGTCATTTGTTCTATTTAGGGCTTTAACAGATTGGATGATACCCATCCACACTGGGGAGAACACTTTACTGAGTCCACCCATTCATATGCTAGTCTCATCCAGAAACACTTCACAGACCACTCAGAAATAATGTGTAATCTGGATAACTTGTGGCCAGTCAGGTTGACAAATAAAATCAATTTATCAAAGACATTGGCAATGAAAGAAGAATAAAGTCTTGCCATGTGCAACAATGTGGATGGAACTAGAGGGTATTATGTTAACTGAAATGTCACTCAGAGAAAGAAAGAAATATGATTTCACTCATATATGGAATTTGAAAAACATAAATGAACATAAGGGAAAGGAAGGAAAAAATAAAATAAGAAACAGAGAGAAAGGCAAACCGTATGGGAATCTTAAATGCAGAGAATAAACTGAGGGTTGCTGTAGGGGTAGTGGGAGGGAGATGGGCTAAATGGGCGATGGGCATTAAGGAGGGTGCTTCTTGGAATGAGTGCTGGATGTCACATGTAAGAGATGAATCACTGGGATCTACTCTTGAAGACAAGACTACACTGTATGATTACTAATTTGAGTTTAAATTTTAAAAACTCATCATCTAATTAGGAAGTTATGAGAGCTCAAACTCTCTGATATACTGCTGATGGGAATGCTAAATTAAACAATACCTATAAGAGAAACTTAAAAATATCTAGAAAAATTGTATAGGGATGTATTTATCCTTTGAAAATCCCACCACTAAGAATCTGTAATAAAATATATTTGCAAAATTTGAAAAAAAATATGACCAAGATTATGCATTATAGTATTTACAGAAATTTCAGAAGCTTAAAACTGACCCGCACTCATTGATACAGGCCAGTATGAATAACTGTAATAGCACACCTACTGAATGGGATATGCCATAAAATGGAAATAAAAATCCTTTACATCTGCCATGTAATAATTTTCAGGATTTTGTTTTATATTAATAAAATGTAGGGTGAAGAAGAATATATGGATAGTATTCTATCGTTTGGCTTTTCCTTTCCTTTTAATTTACCTTTCTACTTTTATTTTTTAAGTAAAGGTAGAACATTTATATACATATAAGTGCACATATACATTCATTTGCTTTCATTTGTGACAGGAAACACTGACAATGGGAGAGAAAAGGCTGATAATATAGAACAGGTAGATATGGTAATACAGAACAGAGATAAAAGAGTTGTCCAAAAGTATCTCATTATATATTTAGATTTGGAAACATAGTTTCAAAAGATATATATTTTTTTAGATAGTAAAATTACATAAAGGAGCACTGGCAAAAATTTGTAAACAAACCAAAACAAAGAAACCTAATTTTTATCAGCATGATGACATATTCAATTTGAAAATAATTATTTCAAGTGATTTTAGAACATAGTGTTTTGTATACACATTAGTGTTCAGAAGATACTTTTCAGAAAGAAAAAAAACTGAGAAGAAATCTTAGATTTGATGCACTAGTCTAATTGTTAACTAGTGTTGGTATTATTTTGTTAAAATGAATGTCACTGTCCATGCATATCTGCATAATTCTTAAAAATTAAATAAGCTTAATTTATATTTTCCTTTGGTGGCTTTTATTTTGAATACTTGCCTCTTTATGTTTTTATGCTATTAGAATAAACACTGTAAAATACATTTTTTATTTCTTTATAATCAGATATGAAGAATAACTGTTATTTTAATATATTATGTAAGACCAATTAATCTAAAACTTTAGACACATGAAGTACTCAGAAAATTAAGCTGTGTAATACCTTGCTTTACAAATAAAAATGACAAAACTTCACATTAACATCTATTTATATAATTTGATTGTATATCATTACTAATATAACTTAGAGATATAAAGCATATTTTTAAAATATAAACAATTTTGAATTTTTATTACCCAATCAGAGTGTTTATGTGTATAAACTAGTTTATAATAACACTGTGTGTGGTGATGCAGTGTGTGTGTGTGTGTGTGTGTGTGTGTGCACGCGCACATGCATATATGTCCTTATGAACAGAAAGGATCACTTTATTTTATTCTCTTGGTGTTAATTTTGATTATTCCAAACCTAAAATCTTTTACAGTTTTCTCTTGTTAAGTGTGATTTTTTTTTTTTTTCTTTGCTCTAATGTCCAGGCTGTCTTCTCTGGTGATGTAATTCTTTTAGCATTGACAGAAAGCCCCCAAAAATCTTCATGAAAAGGTAAAGCTTTCAGTGATACATAACATTGTGAAATTCAACAGCTTGTACTATTGTTCATATGTCTGACCTAGTCTGATCAATGATATGGAAAAACTGGATACCATCAAAGATATGCCTTTTTTGAAAATTATTTTCTCTTTCAAAATGTGATTTTTTCTTTATAATTTTCTTTAAATAAATTGTATAAAATGCTTAAACATAATTATTTAGAGTTGGTCAAATATATAATTGCTATTTTGAATTTGATACATTGTTAATTGTATAATTATCCTAGAAACTTTTGATAGCCCTCTTGTAGATAAAATATGAACATTAAACTATCTCTTAAATTTTCCTTTTCTTTATTTTACTAATAAAAATGCACATATTTAAAAAAAACTCATAGAAAGTATATATTTATAAATTAAAATTCAAAAGTTTCTCTGACCTATTCCCCAACTCTGTTCCATAGAGGCATTTGCTGACACTATTTTTATACATGTCTTCTGGCATCTACAATAAAAAGCATGTAGAGTCTATCTTTACTGGATAATTCAATTTTAGAATTTAACAATTTATTTTCTATTAATTAGATGGGGATTTAGCCATCTTAAGCTCCTGTTGTCTTACTCCCATTAAAACCATCTTAAGTATCTATCTATCTATCTATCTATCTATCTATCTATCTATCTTTCTATCTAGCTCATTAAAAATGTATGTTATAAAATGAGATTACATTTTAAAAAGATTATCCCACCGTTTGGAAATATACGTATTTTAATTTTTTTTTAAAGTTTATTTTTGAGAGAGAGAGAGAAAGAGAGAGAACACAAGCAGGGGAGGGCAGAGAGAGAGGGAGACACAGAATCCAAAGCAGGCTCACAGTTCTGAGCTGTCTGCACAGAGCCCAATGTGGGGCTCGAACTCACGAATCATGAAATCATGATCTGGGCTGAAGTTGGACATTTAATCAACTAAGCCACCCAGGCAATCCAGAAATATTTTTAAAGTTATATTTATTTCATATAAGTTATGGTAAACATAAAATATATTTCATATGATTCTCCAAGGCTTTTGAAATTGTTTTCTACTCATCATTTAGCTTAACTACAGAATTCTCTTTAAAGCAACTGGCCAGATAAAAATTTGTTAAAAACTTCTAACAAGAGAAAAGATCCAGGCAAAATGATTTTACATTGTCTGTAAATGTAAAATGTAAAATGTCTGACAGGGCATTGACTCAGACATAGATTTACAATCTTCTACAGAGTCACTGTAACCTGCAAAGAAAGATTTCTTATCCCTTAATCTTTTCTTCTATGTTCTTAAATTGCAATTTAAATTTATCTTTGTAAATTTTAGAAATTTTATTTTAACTTTGAATAGTTCATTACTGATAAAAATAGCATTTAGCATACTTAGTGTGCTCCTGGTATGACGAAAGTTTTGAAGTTTTCATAGCACTCAACTTGGAATATAACTTAAGTCAAGGTACTTTTTATGAAAGCATTACTTACATATTTGATTGACATTTGATTAATGTCTTTTATTATGGGCAGGCACTGGCTTTGATAGAAGCAAGTTAATTAAATAAAAGTGACTAAGACAGCATTGGAAATGCAAGTGGCTAAGAAAAAATGAACACATACAATATGGTGAGATGTTTCAAAACTAATGTTTACAGGGAATTTGTAGCTTTGAATGCTTACATTAGAAATAAAGAAAACTATACAATACTTTTTCTAAGCTTAAGGAAGCTTTCCTAAACTTTAGAATGTTACTAGGAATTTCTTAAGAAGCCTCCTTGGAAAGACCAGACGTATCTCTCATTGTAGCTCAATAAAGCAAAAAAAAAAAGAAGAAGAAGAAGAAAATCACAAAGCCATACAGAGTTGCAAGGAAGACTAGAGAATTAACACTTAACCCAAAGTATGCCTACACTAGATATAGTTGAGGTCTCTTGTGAAAGAAGAGAATGAATGTCTGTTAGCAATTTGCAGTCTATGTCACACAGCTAAATACAGAGATCACACCTAAGGGTCTAGGAGTAGCCCATTAAGTGACCCTTTCCAGAAACATTTTTCTTTACAGAAATAATATTAAAAAACTGGGGCACCTGGGTGGCTCAGTCGGTTGAGTGTCTGACTTTGGCTCAGGTCATGATCTTGCTGCTTGTGGATTCCAGCCCCACATCGGGCTCTGTGCTGACAGCTCAGAGTCTGGAGCCTGCTTCAGATTCTGTATCTCCCCCTCTCTCTGCTCTTCCATGCTCATTCTCACTCTCTCTTTCTTTCTCAGTAATAAATGTTAAAAAAAAAAATACAACCTGAAATTACAGTGCTCTTTGAGGAATGAGTTAGGCCAATCTACAGTCTGAATAAAATGTGAAGAAATGTAGAATAGGATAATTCTATTTTGTCTTGGTTAAAAATAACTCATTGAATCCACAGATATATGGAAAAATTAACCGTATGACAAACACTAATCACCTATTGAAAATACAGAGGTAAATAAGACAATGTCCCTACTTATAAGGAACTTATATTCTTTTCTTTAAATTTTTAATGTTTTTTAAAAATTTATTTCTGAGAGAGAGAGATACAGCGTGAGCAGGGGAGGGTCAGAGAGAGAGGGAGATACAGAATCCCCAAACCAGGCTCCAGGCTCCTGTCTCCAGGCTCTAGGCTCTAGGCTCCAGGCTCTAGGCTCCAGGCTGTAGGCTCCAGGCTCTGAGCTAGCTGTCAGCACAGAGCCCAACGTGGGGCTAGAACCCACAAACCATGAGGTCACGACCTGAGCCAAAGTTGGACACTTAACTGACTGAGCCACCTAGGCACCCCAAGGAACTTATATTCTGAGGAAAAGGCATAAACTGAAGTAAAGTAAAGTAAAGTAAAGTAAAGTAAAGTAAAGAAGTAAAGTAAAGTAAAGTAAATAATAAAATAAAATAAAATAAAATAAAATAAAATAAAATAAAATAAAATAAAATAAAATAAAATATCTTGTATAAGTACAAGAAAATAAAACAGGTTGGGGCATAGTACTGAGAGAGGCTACTTTGTGATGGATATTAAAGACAATCTTTCTGAGGAGTTGGCATTTGAGTTGAGAATGGGATTGGTTAATGACAGTAATTATGTTTCCAAATTGTTATTATTTTTTGAATCTTTTTATTTAAGTATTTTGAGAGAGAGAGAACATGTGTGTGTGCATATGAGTGGATGAGGGACAGAGAGAGGGAGAGTATCCCAAGCAGGCTCCACAGAGGTAGCAGAGAGCCCACCTCAGGGGCTAGACCTCATAACACTGACATCATGACCTGAGCTGAAATCAAGAGTCAGATGCTTAACTCCTAAGCCACCCAGAAACCCCATGGAATAGTATTTGACCAAAATAAAAAGAGAAAAAAATTCTGCCCTATGTGACAACATGAATGGACCTTGAGGAAATTATGCTGAGTGAAATATGTCAGAGACAACTATTGAATGATCTCAGTTATAGGTGTAATCGAAACAAACAAGTAAATAAACTCTTAGAAAAGTAGATCAGATTTGTGGTTACCAGAGACAAGAGGTGAGGGGTAGAGGAAACTGGATATAAGGACTCAAAAGATATAAATTTTTAGTTATAAGATAAATAAATGCTGGGGATGTAATATATACATGGGGACTATAGTAAGCAATAGTATATTTGTAAGTCACTAAGAGAGTAGATCCTTAAAGTTTTCATTGCAAGGGGAAAAATAGGTTTGCAGTAAATATAACTATTATTGTGATTTAAAAAAAAAACATATAACATGAAATTTACCAGTGTAACCATGTTTAAGTACACAAGTCCTTAGTGTTGACCATATTCATATTCTTTTGTAACAGATTCTGGAAGTTTTCATCTTGAAAAACTGAAATGTTATACCCGTTAAGCACTAATTTCCCTTCCCTTCCCCATACCCCAGGCTTTGGCAATCACCTTTTAACTTTCATTTTAAATGATCCTTGCTGTTTTAGATACTTCATCTTAGTGGAATCATACAATATTTGTTCTTTAGTGACTGGCTTATTTTATTCAGGATAATATCCTCCAGTTCTTTCATACCGCTGCATTTAACAGCAATTCTTTATTTAATAAAACTTCGTAATAGTCTATGACATGTGTATGTCACATTTGCTTTATCTATTCATCTGTCAATGGACTTTAGGTTATTTCCTTATCTTGACTATTTTCATTATTGCTGCAATGACTGTGGAAGCACAGATATCTCTCTGAGATGTTGATTTCAATTATTTGGATATATACTGAGAAGGAGGATTGTTGAATCATACAGTAGTTCCATTGTTGGAGAAATTGCCACACTCTTTTTCATGATGACTACATTTTACATTCTCATCAATAATGTAAAAACCTTACAATTTCTCTACATACTCACCAACACTTGTTACTTTCTTTTCTTTTGATAGTAGCCGTCCTAATGGAGGTTATATGGTATCTCATGGTTTTGATTTGTATTTCTCTTATAACTAATTATGTTGAGCAACTTTTCATATATTCATGTATATATTGTTTGGGTACTCATAAATATATTCTTTGGAGAACTGTTTATTCCAGTCCTTGCCCATTTCTTCTTTTTTTGGTACACAATAGTTTATAAATTTGATTTATCCCCATTTGTCTATTTTTGCTTTAGTGGCCTTGGCTTTTGGGGTCATTTTCAATAAAACATTACTGTATCCCCCATGTTTTCTTGTAGGAATTCTAATTTTTGGTTCGTTCCTGGTCTTTAATCTGTTTTGAGTTGTTTTTTTGTATATGGTATAAAAGTCCAATTTCATTCCTTTGCTTATGGATATATAGTTTTCCCATCATTATTTGCTGAAGAAACTCTTTTCCCCATTAGGTAGTCATGATTCCCTTGAAACAATAATTTGATCACATCTGCAAGAGTGTATTTCTAGGCTCTCTGTTCCATTGATTTATATACATCCATCATTCTGACAGTACCATACCATCTTGATTCCTGTTCCTTGGTAGTATGGTTTCAAGTCAGAAAGTGTGAGGCCTCCAACTTTATTCTTCTTTTTCAAGATAATTTCAGCTATATATGTGAATTTTAGGGTGAATTTTTATATCTCTGAAAAATAATCATTGAAATTTTGATAGAGATTGCATTAAATTTGTAGATCACATTTGATAGTATGGACAATTAAGTAATATTAGGCTCTAATCCATGAATATAGTATTTTTAAATTTATTTGTGTCATCTTTGATTTTTTTCTAGCAATGATTTATAATTTTCAGTGTTACACATTTGTCCCTTAATCTTGTGTCCCTTGATTAAGTTTATTTGTTAAATTTATTATTTTTGATGATATTGTAAATAAAATTGTTTTCTTAATTTATTCTTCAGACCAGTCATTACTAATGTATAGAAACAGAAGTGATTTTTGTTCTTTGATTTTGTGTCTGACATGACACTGAAAGTGTATTTTTTTAACAGTTGTTATGAATCTTTAGGTATATATATATATAAGATCTTGTCTTCTTCATGATCATTTACTTCTTTCCAATTTGGACTTTTTTTTCCTTGGTCTAATTGCTTTGGTTGTCTCTTGAAGCATTGTGTTCAATATAAGCGGTGAGAGTAGAGATCCTCATTTATTGACTAAACTGGTAACTAAACTCCTGCTTCTGATCTTAGAGGAAAAGCATGCAGTACTTTGCCATTGAGTCTAATGATTTATGAGCTTTTCATTTACAGCATTTCTTTTGAGATACTTTCCTTTTATCTCTAGTTTGTTGAGAGTTTTTTTATCATGAAAAAATGTTGAATTTTGTCAAATGATGCCAGTTTGTTCTTCATTCTGTTAACATGGTGTATTACATTAACTTATTTTTGTATGTTAAATCATCCTTGCATTCCAGGTTAAAGACAATGTTTTAATAACAGGTTTAAAGAGAGTCTTTTAGCACTGTAATAATGTGGTTTTCTTAATTGTAACTATCTTTAAGTCTTAGTCTAAATCCTGCTTCTGATGCAACAGCTTCTGTCTGACCTGAGCTATTTTCT
This sequence comes from Hyaena hyaena, assembly GCF_003009895.1. Lineage (NCBI taxonomy): Eukaryota > Metazoa > Chordata > Mammalia > Carnivora > Hyaenidae > Hyaena > Hyaena hyaena. The sequence goes on from NW_024081517.1 coordinate 367,972, forward strand.
GATGACTAAGAAATCATTGTGTGTGTGTGTGTGTGTGTGTGTGTATGTGTGTGTGTATGTATGTGTGTGTGTTTTGCAATAAATAAGAACAAATACAAAATACTAGTTGAGAAGGTATACTCTCAAATCATACTCTGTGAGTTCAAATTTTAGCTCTTCTAAGAAGCTTACTAGTTTTTTGAGGTTGGACAGATTAGTTAGCGTGTTTGTACTTCAGTTGCCTGATCTATAAAATGTAAGCATCAACAGTACGTATCTCTTATAGCCAACAACAAGAATAAATGTAATTTTGGAACTGAATATTGCATGCAAATTCATTGTTGAAATTGGTTTTGATTTTTAAAATGTTTTTCTTTTAGAATAGCTTTATATTTATAACATAATTATGATGATAGTACAGAGAATCCCCACACTCTCCACATCTCGCTTCCCCTATTATTGGAATCCTATATTATTAGTATGGTACATTTGTCACAACTGAATGAATTAATGAATTAATATTAATACATTTTTAATTAAGTTCCAATTTTTTTTTACCCCAGAAACAGTTTTACTCAGTGTCCTCATTGTTTCTCAAGTCCCCATCATATTACCACATTATATTTAGTCACCAGGTTTCCTTAGGTTACTCTTGGCTATGACAGTTTTTTAGACTTCCATTGTTTTTTATCATCTTGACTGGAGAAATACTTCTGAGGCATTTTTCATAGAGCCCTCAATTTGGGATTGTCTGGTATTTTTTATCATGATTAGCCTGGAGTTATAGGTTTTTAGGAGGAAGACCATGGAGTTAAAGTGCTATTTTCTTTACATCATATCAAGGGTACATACATACTATCAGGATGACTTACCACTGTTGACATTAACCCTGATATCGTCTGAGTGGCATTTGTCAGATTTCTCCACAGTTATTATTTCTCCTCCTTTTTCTATACTATACAGTTTAGAAGAAAGTCACTCTGTGCCACAGCCCACACTTAAGATATTTATATTTCTATCTAATAGTTTCTTAAATGTTTTCATTTATTCTGCCTGAAGCATATTCCTTTTCTTCTTGTTTTGAATTCCATATCATTTTAATATTTTATTATTTCATTTTTATACTTAAATTGGTGTTATAAACTGCTTTACTATTTTATAATGTGCATGCTAAAAATCACAGGACTCATCAAAGAATTATATGTTTTCATTATTAGTAATAAAATTCACTATCTTTACAACAATGCAAGGGTCTTTGAAAAACTTTAAATACGTTCTTCTATTTCTGCCATATACATCAGGATTATGTATGTGTGAGGGGACTGTGGGTGACTCTTGATCTTAGCTCAGGTCATGACCGCACAGTTTGTGAGTTCAAACGCTACATTGGTCTCTATGCTGGCAATGAAGAGCCTGATTGGGATTCTCTCTCTACTCTCTTTCTGCCCATCCTCTCTAAATAAATAAATAAACATTAAAAAATAAAAATTGAAAACAGGCATGTATACTTGATATATGTATTGCGTGTGCGCATGCACACACACACACACACACACACGTATTTAAAACTCTTCAAAGAATTCTCTTAATATTTTTCAACATTGAGAGAAAACAATTTTGAAAGTACATGGGAAAATCCCTCTACAAGTAGCAAAATGCTACACAGATATTTTTAATGTCTTATTAAATTAGGTAACTTGAAAGAGAATAGAAAATAACAATTCATAGTTTATGAATTTATTGAAAGTAAGTTTCAAGTTTTTATTGCTCATCACAAGTGCCCTCTTTTTTAAAAAAATGTTTATTTATTTTTGAGATACAGAGCACCAGGGGGGAGGGGCAGGAGAGAGGGGGACAGAAAATCTGAAGCAGGCTCTGTGCTGATAGCAGAGAGTCTGATGTAGGGCTCAAACTTATGAACTGTGAGATCATGAACTGAGTCAGCCTCCCTCATCCATTTAACCCCTCTCCCCACACCTCATCTCTAGCAACTCTCAGTTTATTCTCTATAGTTCAGAATCTCTTGTGGTTAGCTTCCCTCTCTTTGTTTTCCCTTATAGTCATCTGTTTTGTTTCTTAAATTGCACATGTAAGTGAAATCATGTGGTATTTGTCTTTCTCTGACTTATTTCACTTAGCATAATATACTCTAACTCCATCCACACTGTTGTAAATGGCAAGAGTTCATTCTTTCTGGAGGCTGAGTATATATACCACTTATTTTTTATTCATAAGTCCATGGACATTTGGGCTCTTTCCATAATTTGACTCTTGTTGATAATATTGATATAGACATCAGGGTGCATGTATCCCTTCAAATCAGTATTTATGTATCCTTTGGGTACCTAGTAGTGCAATTGTTGGATCAACGTGTAATTTTATTTTTAATTTTTTGAGGAACCTCCATGCAGTTTTTCAGAGTGAATGCACCAGTTTGCATTCTCACCAACAGTGTAAGAGGGTTATCCTTTCTCAGCATCCTCACCAACACCTGTTGTTTTATTTGATGCTAATTTTAGCCATTCTGACTGGTGTGAGGTCATATCTCATTGGAGTTTTGATTTTTATTTCCCTGAGTTTTTTCTTCCACTTAGGGTGAAAGATATTATATATTGGATTTTTTTCCCAAGAAGTCTTTATTACAAGTATTAAAATGATGACCCATTTTTCCCCAGTGATAATTGTTGGGAGCTGTTTCTGAACTCATAGGTTGAGAAAGAACTCCTTGTAAGGTTAAGGTAAGTTGCATGGACTCTTAACCATCAGATGGCTACCGATATCCACCCCCACCCAGTTGTTTCTGCTTGAGTATCAACCCCTAAGTCACCTTGTTCATTGGTATTGGAGTGACTCATTCTGGCCTTGATATGCTGATTGCATTTTGTGAAGCAACTTACTAAAGGAACTTCTTTTGTGGTTATGGGAGCAATATTGCATTCCTGAAACAACTGTTTTTCTTAATACCTGCCATTAAGGGATGCTTGGGCTGTTGACCCCTACTCACAAAGAACTAACTTTTGCCTTTACTATGCTAATGCCACCTCTGGGCTGTTCCCCATACCTCTTGCATATCATTGTTCTGGAGAACCTTTACTGATTAAGGGATTTATCATCAGAATGCCACTTCTGGGCTGTTCCCCATACTTTTGCATATCAATGTTCTGGAAAGAATTTACTGATAAAAGGATTTATCATCAGAATGCCACTTCTGTGTCACCCCCCAAACACTAAATCATAAAATAAAGTTGAGTCTCAGACAGTGCGGAGAGGCCTGGCTGGTGACCAGAAAGAATCTTGTGTCTCTCTCATCCCTCCCTTGCCCACACTGTCCATCCTTCAGTGACCCCTGAACCTGCTGGAGGAGGACTCTGTCAGATAACGGCTTTAAAAACAGGAAATTTAAGATTAGTAATATATTTCACCATACTCAAAAACTTCTGTGTGAAATACTGGATAGTTGTGACTAGGCTTAGTGAAATATAATGCAATTATTAAGTTATTGATAATGCTTCTGTATCTATGGAGGCACACTCTCAGATACAGACGTTTCTTTTTCCAATGATACTTTGCCAATTTTTTCGAGTTTCATTAACATTTTATGTTGCTTAGTTACAGGATAATTATCAAAAAAGTAGCTAAATGAGTTACATCTATCTTTTTGAACAAGCCCAAATGGTATTATTTCATAAAGATAAGGATCAGCTTAAAATTTGTAAGAATTAGTTCAGAAAGATAATTATTAGCTCCGAAAAAAAATAAAAATAAAAGATAAGCTTTAAATTCTGTTACTCATGAGTTCAAAATAGTAAAGAGAAAGTATAAATAAGAAAAGAAATATGTAATTGAAATACTAGTTCAAGGAGTCCCTGGGTGGTTCAGTCGGTTAAGCATCTAACTCTTAACTTCGACTCAGGTCATGATCTCCCAGTTCCTGAGTTTGAGGCCTGCACCAGGCTCTGTGCTGACAGTGTAGAACCTACTTAGGATTCTGTCTCCCTCTCTCCCTGCCTCTCCCTGCTCTCTCTCTCCCTCTCTCTCAAAATAAATAAAAATAAAACTTAAAAAAAAAGAATTTTTTCTCAGAAAGGAAATTTTTATGTAGTAAGCAAGATTAGTAAAAATCATGTGTCTATTAGTAATGAAGACCTGATACATTCAGAAATGTGAAAAAGAGAAAGAAAAAAATGACCAAAAATATTCCTAAAAAGATGCCTCACAAGAAAAATATCAACCCAAGTTCTATCCCTCTCATTCAAGAGAATTTACCTCTTGTACAAATCAGCAACCTCCCTCCAAACAAAAAATCACTACTATTTGCATGCAAACTGAACATAAAACATATGCCTTAGTTATTGAACCTGAACATTAAGCGGAATTCGTGTAGAATATATTTTAATATGTTACTTCAGTACCCACTTGGTCTGGTTTACAATATTTGTTTGTAGATCAAGTTTGTGCATATTCCATAAGAATAGTGAACAATAAACCATGTATTGTCCCATTATTTCTTAAATGGCAGTTCTTGTAGTTCAAGAAAACCATTAAGATTATAAAGAGCTTTCCTGAAAGAAATTCTCAGATGAAAATACATTAAAGAGAAACTGAAAGTTAAACAAAGTTAGTTATTTTTCACTAAAATGGTGGGTTCAAAGTAGAATGTCGATTCTGAAGAGAAGCTTCATTTGTTTCCCCATGAGAAATGTCCAAATTTTCCTGGACTGACATAATTTTAAAACTAAGCTGAAAAAATATAGACCTTAAATTACTATAACTTGGAATAATAATGTCATGGCTTATGGAATGGGAAATAGAATTCTGTGTTTTTTTTTCAATCAAAAAAAGGAAACTGTAACACATTTTAAGGAAAAAAGCAAAACAAAACAAACCAGAACTATGAATATGGATAGCACTACCCTAGACTCCATGCACGGAACACCATCCAAGAATGAGTTATACATCAGTAACATCTTCATTAGAGTAATTGGCTGGGACTTATACTTCCCAGCAACAGAGCTCCTGGGTCAAAAATGTGAAAAAAAAAAAAAAAAGGAAGGGAGGACAAGGAGAAATGAGTGTATGCATGGTTCTGTTATACACATGATATTCAGCAGCATTAAAATAATACCTTCCACAGAGTCCTCCAAATGGGGCAATATCTTCCACTGTTAAACATGGGAAAGATTAGGAGAGTGGAACAGATTCCCTTGTAATTACAACATTTCCCATATTTGAATGACAAGCATGTTCAATTTGATGCTGTACATTAAGAATATGTTGTGAATACATATGAATAAAGCAAAATAAAAACAAAAAGCTACATTATGAACCTTAATAACTGGAAAAAAACATCTGTTTTAAAGTCAAGTAGGTATGCTCCTGGTCATATATGAGAGGTATGCCATAATCTATATATGACATAATCTATAGAAAGAAAAGCTAAAGAAAAGGAATCATGTGTTCAATACTTAGCATGTTTGTCCTAGGAAAAACAGTGATAATTCAGTGAATGTACCATGCAAACAACTAAAAAGTCCCCTTCTGGTTTCAAATGAATTTAGACAACAATCTTCCTTGACTAATTTTTCTTCTGTGTCAAATAAACCTTGTATGTACAGGACCAATCTAAATCCCTCTTCCCCTTCAAACACTAGAAATGAACATCCAAAAATATTCTACAATGCAAAGTACCTTAAGAAAGAGGATTCTGTATAGTACCAGTGATATAACTGATTTAAGGAAGGTGGGGTGTTATTGACACTTATGAGAGCCAGGTGGGCAATGGTGGTTTGATTTTCCTGGGGCTGCCTCCAACAATTGCATGGTCAGTTCATGCAGTGGTTTGCAGAACTCTGTGTAGCCCCCTCCTGTAAGACGCACAAAATCAAAAATGTCCTGGCAGGAGATGGCACCATCCAGACACATGAAGCTCCCATCTGTACCCAGGAGCCAGACACTGGCAAGCTTAGGCAGGGAAATCTTAGAGAGCTGGTTTGGGCATGCATTCTTTCCCCACAAAGGGTGGGGCTTCTCACCTCCAAGTAACAAATTCAGTAAGATGATTTTAGCCTGCAGCTTCCTTGTTTTGATAGCTTCTATGATGACCTCAATTATACCTGCTACTTCTGCTGTATTTTCATAGTTGTTTTTCCTTCCCAGACAACAATAACTGTAGGTTTAATATTCTCCAGTTCTCCATTCTTTAACCTCCATAAAACATGTCTTTTTGTATCTCCCCCAATTCCAAAATTCAGTGCATGAAGTGGGGGGGAAATGCCATATTTCATATTGCTGCGTTAATTGCACCATGGAGTCTCCCACCAGCAGTACAACAGGTTCACTGTCTTTACCAGGACAATTCTGTTGTGCCGAGACATCCATCTGTCATCATCTTAAATGTCTTCTGCTTCATGTGGAATAGCTGCTAGCTTTGAGTCTCCTTGACTCATTCTATCCTCAGGCAGAGAGTACATTCGAGTCGTTAATGGCTGAGGCTTCCATGGGTGGTGCACGTGTAGCTGAGTGGGTCCCAGTGGCCCCGCTCCAGTGTGCCTGCCCTTGGGCCCTAGCACCAGCCTCAGCCGCTTCTCCACCCATCTTGACCATGACAGCAAAGGCAGCTTTCCTTGGACCTTTTTTTCTTTTTTTCTTTTTCTTTTCTTTTTTTTTTTTTTTCTCAAATATGCTTCATTAAATGCTTTAAGTTTGCTATATTATTATTTTTGTCTAACATCCAACTGAGTGTTAGTGGGTGTGTTAGAGAGGATAGATCTAATGTCTAAGACTCAATTCCTTTATCTGACTTACAGAGATATGTATTAGTATTTGCCTGGGTTGGACAGAGGAATACAGGTAATTGATCCATTACTAGACATCATGTTTTACAAAAAAAAAAAAAAAGAAAGAAACTATATATACCTTACAAAAAGAAAATTGTCTCCTTTTTTTACCTATTTTACCTTAAACACCTATTTTACCTTTCTCATTAAAACCTAGTCTGTTTACCTTTAACCAGACTGAGAAATACTCTAGAAAGAATTAATCAGCATTAGTTGACTAACTGAAAACACACAATTTGAGTAACCTATTTTGCTGTAGGTCCAAAAAGATCAAACAAACAAGCAAACAAACAAATAAAAATAAATCAGCTCATACACCATCTATCGGAGACAGACAGGTGAAGACTATGCAATAAACACAACTAATGCTGTGACACAAAGTAATTGACAATATAGACAGAGGAAACATTAGTAAAGGAATAGAACTGAATAGATGTAATTCTTTCCTTTTTTCCAAATAAAATTCTGTCTTAAGAAAACCATGGGTTTTTGGCTGCAATGAGAATAAAAGGAAGAAATTGCAACTGAAATCTGGAAAGGCACTTTGCTGCCCGTCAGTGGAGGATCCTGAATGCATGTAAAGGAGTTTGGATTAGAAAAGATCTAAAAGTTTGGTAAGGAGAGTGGTAGGACTGGATATTATGGTATGTATGACCTACTATTTTCTTTTTTAGAAAGAAAAGTCTGCCTAGCATGTGGAATATGCTTAAGAGTGAGTAAAAACAAAAGCACAAATACTAGTTCTACAAGCTCCAATGAAAGACAGTTGAAACTTCTCTAAAGCAGTGGTAAAATCTATTTTACAACAAAATAGCTGGAAAAAAGAGGAGAAAAGAGAGAGTTGATGAAAAAGGAGAAGGATGTGGCTTATTTACACAGGCTGTAGGATCCAAGGAAAACCAGAAGTTTAGGGTGAAAATGGGAAATCATAATTTATATCTCTCCATTGTCAAATTATTTTGAACTACCTATAATTTTTTCTGAAACAAATGCTTTCAATTGTTTGCCCAATGGGATGTGTTCACTATATCGTACTTAGTTAAAATGTGAGCTTTTAGGGACTACAGCATATAACGCTGCTTCCACAAGCTTTAAAGTCTAATAACTAAATTGTTTTCCTGAATTCAGGCTTTTTTTTTTTTTTCCTGAGCATACTATTAAGTGCTACTGTAAAATTGGTTTTGTTATTAGCCTAGGGCTTCTAGTAAGCACTTTGCCTTTTCTAAAGGGTGAATATCACAGACCTTATGCCCTAAGTAATTGAGACATCAGTATGGGCTTAATTTTATTCATAGAGATTTACATTCAATTTCCATTAACCTTAATAGGAAGCCATTACCTAACTGGCATGGGTTATTGGTAATTCAGAATAATTCAAGATAGACTTACTTCATTTGACATATATTTTTTGTTATGAATGCATCAGGTTATATACTCCTAGGCAATTCTGCACACGGACAAAACTACTTATTTTATAGGAAACTTTTTAAAAAGCATTGAATCAGCTAAGAATGTTAAAGTATCTTTTAAAAATGCTCAGTTCCTATAATTTTATTAACAAATGTCTAATAATCTGGGAAGTTAGCTAAGAGAGATTTTCTCCTTGATATCTAAATATAGATCCAAACAGCAACACAAAATAACACAGAACATCATCACATGCCAAATATAAAAATAAATACATAGCTTTGCTGTTAATATTAGATTTTTAAAATGTAACCTATGAATTTGTATAATTTTGGGTGATTGAGTCATATGTGTGAATTCAAATATGTAAGATTGGGGAGCAGAAAAAATGAATTTGAATTTAATTTATAGAAGAAATAATAAAATTAAAACTTAGAATTAAATAATAAATGATTATATATATGAATATGTATGTGAATTAATAAGAGTGCCGGTTCCTGTTCACCTATAAATAAGGTGGTTGTAGAAAATAACAACAGCAAAACCACAGGAATCACTATGATAACATCACCCTTAAATTCTACCTTGACATTTCAACTTGTGTGTTACTTTTTAAAAAAATTTGTGCATTTAAATAGCATTTATAGTTATGTGTGTTCCATGTATTTGAGGCAGAATTAGTTATTGTGGAATAACCAATAAAAGTATATTTCCTTTCATTTGTAATGTTTTCCATGAGGCAAAATTAGGATAATATAAGCTGAAATTCTCTATTCCTGGAAGGAGTTAAAGAATACTTGTATAATGAATACTAAAATACAGCTAGTTGACTATAAATATAAATCAAATTTCTAAAATTCAAAGCTGTTTTGATTATATAACAGAAATATATTAAATTGCTTAGACTGCTGTTTTAACTTTCATTCAAGGGCAACTTTATAAAAATTCAATGAATGGGCCTAATATTTAGCAGTTTGTATGTGAAATAATCCTGGCTCTGTTAATCTTTCTTCTATTTTATCTAACCTGTGATTAAAGCAAGAGATAGAGAGACAGATAGAAGGGATTGCAGTTTTCTAAGACAATGATTTTCTTTTCTTTTTCTTTTTTCTTTTCTTTCTGAGAGGATTAGCAAGGGAGGGGCAGAGAGAAAGGACATAGGACACAAAATGAGCTCTGCATTGACATAGAGAGCCCAATGTGGGGCTCAAACTCACCAACCTTCAGATCATGACCTGAGTGGAGGTCGGAGGCTTAACCATCAGAGCCACCCAGATGCCCCAGAGCCAATGCTTTTCAAGGTCTCTATCATTGGGCATTCTCTCATTAGGGATTTTGTTTATATGTGTATTTGATTTAATAGGTCTGGAGTGAGGAATCTAAGACTACCTTTCTATCAACCTCCTACATAATGCCAATTTGAAAACTCTACTTTGGGTAACAAGTCCATTTCTTGTAATTTTCTAAGTGAGTAAATAGCTCAGGGTCACCCTTGATTTCTAAAGATCATAAAACTAATCATGGACAGAACCCAAACTATACAGTTGTTGTTCTTTCAGTGACTTCTAAATGATCTATATGTTTCTAAATATTGATAATGTCGTTCTCTATGTCACAGAATTTATATTTTAGTTACGTTTAATTCAGAACTAAGTCATCATTAGTGATAATCTTCAGTAAGTTATTGATAGTAGAAGGGGAACCCTAATTTAGGCAGAACACTGATAACCCTTAGAAGAAATGAGAACTTCAGTCTCACTCAGTACTGGGAGGAACAGCGGCCTGTAATATCAATATAATACTTACGGGTGTTGGCGGCATGGATGATTTAATATGGAAGTACCACATTGTGTCTCAATTTTGGTATGATGATTTGATTCAACTGAGACAAAAAAATTCATTTGGATTTAATCTTTAAACTTTTGTACATAAAGCATGCCAAACAATTGCAACAGAGTTCCCAACTGGTATAGAGATTTTCTTTAGCATGTATAATGAAGTTCACTGTAAACTGGAGTGAGGTTATAGCTAGGTCTGCCAGCTTGTTGTAAGCTGGAATGAGAAAGCACTGATAGTTGATTTGTATTGATGCAATCTGTAATCTGATTATGTTTCAATCTTTCCAAAAGCTTTTAAAATGTGTTGTGCAATAAAGCTGGATGATTACACATTGTCTTCCACTAATAACAGGTATAAATTCAGCACATCTTAAAAGCCTGTATGAATATGTCAGTTAACAGGAGTGATATTGATATTATCTACAGTGATGCATTTCAAGGAGAACACAAACAGTAAGATAAATGGAAATACAACTATTTTTTGAATAGACTCTTTCTAAGGGAAAATTTCCACTTATGTTTACAAGCTTTTAAGAACAGCAACCTAACAGTAAAAAATAGTTGGTGGTCTCAAGGAGCTAGAACTGTATCAAGTGGGTTCATTCATACTCTGGTCATTCTCTAAACAATGTTAACTACCTGGGGCACAGCATCTACTAAACTGTCTATTTTCATACTTGAATGAAAGACAGAGGCACATTGTTGATCATAACTAAAAATGAAAAAAAGAAAGGAAGGAAGTAAGGAAGGAAGATAACAAAACAAAGAATAAATAAAATCCCATGTTCACAAGGCCCATTCTATCCCCCACTTACTCAGCTTAGGGTCCTGTACTTGGTCCAATTCTCCAAAAAACACCCAGCTCTGGATTTTTCCTACTCTCTGCCTTCATCCGAAATAAGAACAATTGTCCTTTATCTTTCTGAATTGATCTCCTGTTGACAGAGCAATCTGTTTCATTGCATTGGTGATAAACAGTTCCACTTGTGTATCAATGACTCATGAATTATGGGATATATAGTTTCAATAAGGACACAAATTACTGGATTTAGAGAATGTAACATATTACTCCATTCATTCATCACATTTATATTGTATATTAAGATAGTCAACACTTGTGTTTTGCAAGACTAAATTAAAGAGGTAAAGATGATATTTCATATCCCTTACAACCTAAAAAATAATAATAAATGCAGAAATTTCAGGCATCTTAAAACCTCTTTGGGTGCACAATATTAATATATTTCATTTTGAGATGTTTAGGGACCAATACATTATATAACATAATTAACTATAAGTTATGCCTATGTATATGACTATGTCTATGGAAAAGTAAAAGAGTTAGATGTGCCTTTTTCTAAAAAAAATATAGGCATTTTAGTTTTACAACTCTGTATAGATAAAATGGAAGTGCATTTACTATGGACTAGTTCAGAACCAAATGAAACATTAGTAATTTATTTGATCTGAAAAATGCACTTGCAATTATATCCCAAGGATTCATTTTATATTACTAGGGTCCAAGACAACTCCGAAGGCAACTTTCATAAGCCAAAATTAATCTAAGATCTAAAGTTAGGAAAATTTACTTAGAACTAATACTACAAACATACACTTAAGTGCACACATGCACACAGAGTCACACATAGGTCTGCTCACATATGCTGGTAGTTTTTCTTTCTTTCCTACTTTCTTTCCCCAAACACCACATGGACAAAATGATAAAAACATTTTGGAACTAATGTAGACGGGCATTCAGGTAACTTAACAGAAGATAAGAAACTACCTAACAGCATAATTTGGCCCTTAAAGCCATTGGTGACATTTCTAAACATCTAATAATTACACACTTGAACCTCTTTCTAGAGTTCAATGTGAAGTTAAAGCTCACCTCAGGGCTTACTGAAGCTTACTCACTGTCAAATCTAAACTTTTCTCTGCCTGGCTAGAAGGAATGTTGATTTCCACAACTCTATAATCTTGCAATTCAGCTACAACATTCTTTATATTGGTTTGTGTCACTTAACAGTAAACTTATTTGTGCCTATTTTTGTTCCACTTTTATAACAAACAGAAACATGCGACAGTATTATTTCATTCATATTTGTTTGCTTTCTGGTTATATCACAAGAGTTATTCTCAAAAAGATTATATGTATCATATAGTTATGTTTCCCAAACCCTTCCAATTCAGTTGTTAATTCAAAAAGTCTCTCTGAAGACAGATTGCTACTATTTTAATATTTCTTGGCATAACAGCTTCCCATTTAGCTGCAAAATTGTATTCTAATTAAATTCTTTTCAAGAAGCTATGCAAATTATTGGCAGACTTAATACTCCCAGCATGTATCCTTTCTTCCACTGCAAGATTTCAGGAGTTTCATGCACAATTAATTTACTAGTGACAATATCTTTATGTGTGTGATTCATAATACTGTATTATTTGGGGATATCTCCTTCCTTTAAAAGAAAAGCCAGGAGATAGAGACATTTTTTAATTTTCATTTTTTTCTCTGACTGCCATTTAACTTCATTTGGATGACTGAATTGAACTTTTAGAAAACTTACTTTTACAGACTGTTTTCATTGATGACTTTGTATCAAAGCCTAAATTTCAAATAGGCACAGATATTTCTTTCATTCTCTTTGTCACATGGTTGTATGTGCAGACAGTACAAATTCCTTTTTCTTTACTCTGTACAATATATAACCCTTTTCTCTTTGAATCCAATTATGTATTCCTCTCTTTTGGTTCCCACCAGTGGCCTCTTAACTAATTCTAGGCCGTTTGAGAAATTATTTAATTTCTGGCAGGCTAGCCTAAAATCAATTAGAATACAATTTATTTCAACCAGTTTTTATGAAATCTTAAAATCTAAAAATAATTGAGACAAAAACTCTTAATAAACATTTATTGAATAAATTTCTCCACATCTGCAATGATAAGACAACATTTCCTCATCAATTTTCCTAAACGGACCTACTGAAATTCATTGCCAATTATGATAGTAAAGGTGCATTACCCCAGTCAAATTCCTTAATCTCTCTGTGGCTCAGCCTCTTTGCTGTGATATTGGGATAAAAGTAATATTTATTTCATAGAATTATTTTGAGGATTAAATGAAATATATATGCAATGAATGGATCAGTGTCTGTCATATATTATTCAAACAATAACCACCACCACGACCACAACCACAATGATAATTGGCTTTCCTAAATAACATGTGGTAGCTTCCGTTAGTTCTTTAGGAAGATAGAGAAATAGCAGACAGGTGGCATGGGACTAGTCAAGTCCAGGAACTCAGAGTAGAAAACACAAAGATCAGAAATAATATTAACATTTGACAGGTTGAATAGAAAGTAGAGTAAGAGCACAAGGTTATAGGTAGGTTTTGAATTTGTGTGATGTGGAACTAATTTAAAAAAATGGCCAAGGAGAATGGGAGAAAAACACAAGGCTTATGAGAACTGTTCTTTTGACAATCAACATAGAATGCATCAGGGTAGGAATGAGAGGATCATCATAAATAACCAAAACCCAAAACAAAAAAAAAACAAATATGCAGTAACTTAAACAGTACCAACAATCTCTTTCAACAAAAACTACCAGTCTCTTTTAGACAGACTGATTAAATTATTCACATAATTCAATTGATGGGAATAAATATAGCATGTCCCTTTTATAACATATTTTGTTCTATTTCTCACACATTTAGTCTGGTTCCAATCTTTAAACATTTATATTTTTATAAAGTTACTTTTCTTATCATTTAAGTTAGGCTTTGCATCTAATACCACATATTCTGAAATGCTAGGAGTTTTTCCAACCAATCCCATTACATTAAAAGAGAATACCAACAACTATGGATTTTGAATATTTATTATGTACCAGTAGCTGGTGTAACCTGTTCTAATCCATTTGCTTTTCATTGCAGTCTGATGGAATACTACTGAGAGGTGAGGATAAAGGTAACTTGGTCCCAGATCTCATGGAGAACATTAAGATGATCAGTCTGCCTCTTTAGTAAACAAATAATGTGGGAGCACCATGATGACTACAGAGGAACCATTACAATATCATTACTGTGGTAAAGCTTCTGAACAAAGTCAAATAATTATAGATAGCTGATTTAATTTTTTATGCCTCTTATATATTTTCCCTCTTTAAGAATATATTTTACTTAAGCAATCGAAGGAACCACAAGAGGACAGTAGGTCTGGATATTCTGCAGTGAGAACTGCCCCCTGGCCCTCCCACATTCCTACTACAAGGAAGCACACTTTCATTGTCAAACATCATTCTCCTTGGATGGACATCGTTGAAAACTAATTTAAAGGCAATGTTTCCAGGTGGATGAGAGCTTAGCTGCATAGAATAAGTGAATAAGCGTAACTTATTCTTGCCTAGAGAGAGTAAGAGGGGTTGAACTACATTTCAGTGTATCATTCAGAGACGATAAATGTAACACACCTTGTATAGCAGCATCAATCTGTGGCCAAGACACACAGCTGTGACAATGTCCCCTCTCTTCCAATTCTTCACAGTCACTTTCTTCCTCATTGCTTATGCATCAGGAGAGAGAACTTTTCCCCAACTGGTCACTTTCCTCCTGAGATCAGGTGAGAGACATAATGAAATAATAAACATTAAATCAATTCCTTTATCTTAGAGAAAATAGCTCAATAAATCAAAACAATCCTTTGTCTTTCTGCATAGGGATAGTTAATCATATTCATTGTGTGGTTTTTATTGAAAGAAGAGATAATCATTATATTCTATAACAAAATAATCAAATATACTCTGATGCCTATTTAAACCTTTTCATCTAAATGCCAAGCTTATATAATTAAATGGGATTTTAAGATAATTTCTTTTAAAAAATGTTTACATCATAAAGTATATCATTTAAAGTATTGCCTTATACATGGCATAGTGTCCATTCAGTGTTTTGATGTTTTAAGATTATTTCTTGCCCACTTAAGTCTCTTGTTCACTTTTATTTTCTAAAATACACTGAAATCAAGGAAATGAATACACATACACAAGGAAATGAATCATTATGTGCCAGGAAAACTAGTGGCACAGTAAATTATGGTCCCTAATGTTTAATGTTTATACTAAATAAATACATTTTTCTTGATAAAGCCCAATAACATATTTTAATGTTAAAAAAGTAAGAATATCACAAAAATATGAGTGATCTATAAATAAAAAAGATTTTGAATAAGAAATAAGTGTCTACAATCTCAATGCTGACAAAGCCAAATTCTGCCTGTTTTGAAAATATATTTTTACTTATTTTTGATATTTTCACTTTATAGAATTGTCTGAAAATATTTCAATAACAACAAAGGGAGTTTTAGAGCTTATGGAAAGCAACTTAAAATTAAATGATATAAGTATATGCACCTTAAGAATATACTTTTGTTGAGCTCTCGGAAGTAGTATGCATTGTGAAATTATTCTTTGATGAACTGGCAGAATAGAGTTATTAAAATGACAATTTGTTTGTTTTGGTTTTGTAAATTGCTGAGCAGCTGTGTTCCCATGTAACTGAGATCAGTAGATAGGATTTCAGAAAGCTGGGCAGACAAAAGTATTCCAGGTGGCGAAACTGTGAATCAAATATTTTCACATTCAAAACAAGAAACCTTGCTCTTATAGTCTATCATTCATATTCTACATGCACAGAAAAAACACAACTTCACATTTTGAATACTGCCTTTGATCAAAAAAGGAGTTGATATTTCTAATTCCTATTACAATATTAATTAGCTAATTGAAGAAAATAGGATTTGATAGTAAAACCATTAGGAAAATAAAAGCCATCTGTTAACAAGTTTTATAACATTTTTAACTAAAGTCAATTTAGATTCATGCAATGCCTTTAACTATTAGCACGACAAGTTTCAATGTTATTCTCAAGCAATAGAAAAGACTGCAAAACCTACATATAAAAAAAGAGTAGGTAAAATGCAAAGAGCATCTACTATTCAGATAAGAGCGGACCTCCAAAATCAGTAAAGAAGAGAACCTTTAAAACTTCAGTGGCAATCAGAAAAATGTAGTTAAGAGTCATTCGTAGCCACACTTAATTTCATGAAAGTATAAGCTGTATGACCATTTCATTTAGTTGGTAGTAATATATTATTGTATTAGTTTTCACTAAAAATTCACCCTAAGGTATTTTCTGATAATCTATTCATTGTTCCTCTTTTAAAAAATTTCCATTGTTTATATTTATTTCTGAGAGAGATAGAGAGACAGTGTGAGCAGGGGAGGGTTAGAGAGAGGGAGATACAGAATCTGAAGCAGGCTCCAGGCTCTGAGCTAGCTGTCAGCACAGAGCCGGACATGGGGTCCGAACCCACAGACTGTGAGATCATGACCTGAGCCCAAGTTGAATGCTTAACTGACTGAGCCACCTAGGCTCCCCTCATTGGTCCTCTTTAATAAAACATTTATTCTTTATGTATTTCATTATGATTGTCGTGGATTATTCAAACTATTCACTTTCTGACAAGTTAATTTTTAGCCATTTTTACTGATTATTGGACTTCCACCAAAATGCAAGACTAATTACATTCATGTTCTTAATGAATAGGTGCTCTTTCTTAAATATATAATAATTTTCTAGATAAATTAAGAAAAATATACATTTTGAAAAGTTAAATTATATTTTCTAAAGTTTTGATGCATTTTTGCATTGGTAAAGTAAAATTTAGCTGTGTATGAAACCAGATCAAGAAAGCAATATACAGTTTAGGCTAAGAATTTGAAATTACACAAAGACATTGATATATTTTTTTTTCATTCAAAAATTTAAAAGGATTCAGAAGGTATAGATAGTAATTAGGTCAGAATAGTATATGACTTTGGTGGCATATATATAAGTAAGGATTGTCTGGGACAACAATATCCAAGAAGAACAGAAAGGGAAAGAATGATTATTTAAAAAATTCAATTTATATTCTATATAGAGAGCTTTGAACAGGAGCTATACTCCTGTTCTCACAAAAGGAAAAGAAAAGCTAAAAAACTGAAAATCAACAACTCTTTTTAAACTCATCAGAGAACTGAGGTGTGAAAGGGCAAATCACCTTCCTGAAAACTGGAGAGAAACGAAGATAACAAAAATCACATCTTACCTAAAGCAAAAACCCAGAAGCAAAAGCCTACCACTCAAGCCAATACTAGTAGGAACACTTAAACTGTAACTGACAAGTTTCTGGAGATGTAGTGTGGAATAGCTTGAGTGTTAAAACAAAAACGAAAACAAACAAACAAAAACCCCACCTCTAGATGTGTAGTCTTAGGGGCCCCCACACTTTCATGAGTTTCACCTTTCGGAACCCAGTGAGGTTTTCAGGATAATGATCTATGAAAAATTCCCCAGTCAGCCTAGGAGAAAGGGAGTACCAAACACCATCTCCCTGTAGCCTTCCTAACACCAAAGAACAGATGAGGCTAACTGATGAGGATAGTAAGATACAAATGTGATGGTCACAAACTACGAACATAGGCTCATTAAGAGATTGAAATAGAGCCAAACCATTATGGATTATTTTTCCTATCCCCACATTTTACCATATCAGTCAGATTCCTGTATACCATCTAGAAGAACTGCAAGGCTCAAACTCTATTTTAAAAAGAGTCTTTAGAAAAACTCAAGACAACATGAGAGATTAAGATGGAATGCTAGTAGAAATTCAACCCCTAATATCTAACTCTACAGAAACAGTGAACATAACCTACCTTCTAGCCAGATAAACATAAAACCTCACACTGTTTGCCACAGTTTCTTTCACTAGACAATCATGTCAAGCGTTTAAGAAAAAGTCACCAAAAGGAAAATTCCAAAAAGTTTGAATAGACAAAGCAATAATCAGATATTGAGGAGATTTTGACATTATCAGACTGGAGTCTTAAAATAACTATGATTAATGTGGTAAAGGCTCTTACCATATTAATCACAGCAAAAAAAAAAAAAAGTGGACAACTTGGAAAATCAAAAGGGTAATGTAATCATGGAGATGAAAACTCAAAGGAAGAATCAACAGGGTATCATAGAAATCAACACTATAACAGAAATAAATACTGTCTTTGAAGTGCTCATTAGTAGACTGGACATACCCATGGAGAGAATAAATAACCCAGAAGATATACCAATATAAACCAAACAACACGCATCCCAGGGGTGCGTGGGTGGCTCAGTTAAGCGTCCAACTCTTGATTTTGGCTAAGGTCATAATCACAAGTTTGCAGGATTGAACCCTGTGTCAGACTCCACATTCAGTGTGGAGCCTGCTTAAGAATCTCTTTCTCTCACTCCCTCTGCCCTATCCCCTACTCACACACACTATCTCTCTAAAAACAAAACAAAACAAAACAAAACAACTCCAAAACTGAAAACAAAGAGATAGATGAATAATAAAGAGATAGATAAATAGATATATAAGCAAACAAACAAGTAAATAAATTAATGGAGTTTCTAGGAATTGAGGGACAATTACAAAAGTCCAACATGCATGTACTGAGAATGTAATAACATAGGAGAAGAAAGAAGGAAAGGAACAAATATTTGACTTAAAAATGACTCATTGTTTTCCTAAATTAATAACAGACACCAAACTACTGATCCAGAAAGTTCCAAGAACACCAAACATGAAAATGCAAAAAATTTACACCTAGGTATATCATTTTCAAATGGCAAAAAATCAAAAACAAAGACACAAATTTTAAAAATCTAGGAAGCAGGATAAAGCTTACTATAGAGGAACAAGGATAAGAACGACATACAATATATCTTCCAAAACCATGCAAGTAGGAAAATAGAGAATAATTAAAAGTGTTAGAGAAGAAAAACAAACACATAAACAACAACACCAAAATTCTGTAATCAGTAAAACTGTCCTTCAAAAGCAAAGAAAAAAAAAAAAAACTTTCTCAGGAAAAAAAAATTGGAAGAGTTTGTCACCAATAGACTTATCAAGAAAGAAATGTTATGGGCGCCGGGGTGGCCCAGTCAGTTAAGCGTCCAACTTCAGCTCAGGTCATGATCTCGTGGTTCATGGGCTTGAGCCCTGTGTTGGGCTCTGTGCTGACAGCATGGAGCCTGGAGCCTTTCTCTCAATTCTGTGTACCCTTCTCTCTCTGCTCCTCCCCCACTCATGCTCTGTCTCTCTCTGTCTCTCAAAAATAAATAAACATTAAAAAAAAATTAATGTTAAAAAAGGCTCCTTAGAGAAAAGAAAATTTTAAGTTATACACTGAGATTTATATGAAGAAATGAAATATATCAGAGAAGGAATCATTAAAGATAGAATAAATATTTTCTTTTTCATATTCTTAATTGATCTAACACAGAATAATTTGTTGAAATTATAATGGCAAACTGTACTTGGTGATTATAGGTTAATCATAAGTGAAATGAATTAGAACAATCATACAGGAGAATGGGGAGAAGAACTGGGAATATAGTTTTGAGTTACCTGCACTATTCATCAAGTATTAGAGAGATATTTGAAAATAGATTAGTTGTAAATGTGTATTGTAAATTTTAGAAAAAACATTAAAAGTATCCTAAAAAAGAGTACAACTAATATGCTAATAAAAGGACAGAAAATCCAATCATATAAAATGCTGAATTAAAATCAGAAAGGCAAAAGCACTTGAAGACAAAAAGAAAGAAAGAACAAGATGATAAATAAAAAACAGTTACTTATAGGATAGACATTAAACCAACTTTTACATTAATAATCACTTTAAATGAGATTAATGCAAATTAAAAGATACTAACTTGCAGTGGATAAAATCAAGATACTCAACTGTATGTTGCCGGGAGCCGCACCAGCCTCTCTGGATGGCAGTCACAGCAAGGAAACTGGTATCTCCTTCTGCTACTACTGGCTCATGTTGTAAATGAGGCTGCTAGTATTGACCAGGTCTCACAATATTCCAGATCAGACCAATATTCCCTACACAGATTGCTCATAAGGAAAGGCATGTCCTTGCCTTTCCAAAGATGATTGTCAAAAGGCTCTTCCTAAGGGCCTTGCAGATCCAAGACTTCCGTAATAAAGGGGGCTTGAGTCTGGCCCTGAGACAAAGAGCCTAATTTAGAAATAAGGGCAGATATCCACCCTCACCCATTTGTTTCTGCTTGGAGCATTTTCTGGCCTTGTATATAGGCTGATTACTCCCTGTGAAGGAACCTATTGAGGAACTACTTTTGTCATTATGGGAGCCCAGGTGTTTCGTGGAAGACCTGTTTTTCTTGATACTTCCACCTTAGAAGAAGTAACTTCACCCTTTTTATGCTAAAACTTTGTCTAAAGATACCTTCTTCCCCATAGGATAAGTATCTCAATCACTATTGATAAAGGTTATGCAGGAGTCTTCTAGATTTCCCAGAAATTCTTACATATCAAAAGTTTGTCATCAGAAATCACTATCTAAGGCAAATGCCACTTCTGTGCCATCCCGCAAATACTTATAAAATAAAGTTGAGCCCCAGTCAGAGCAGAGATGCCTGCCTGGTGATCAGAAAGAATCTCTGGGGCTCTCTCACTCTCTCTCGCCGACACCGTCCATCCTTCAGGGACCCCTGGATATGCCGGATTCGGCCTCCGACAGTATGTTGACTATACGAAGTCTCTTTTAAATTAAAGACACAGAGAGAATTAAAAATAAAATGAAGGAGAGGGAGAGGCAAGATGGTGGAGAAGTAGGGAGCTCCGTATATTTCACTCGCCCCCATCTCTCAAACGGAGAACGCCTGAAGCCATAGGAACCCTTACAGAATCCAAGAGTTTGGGAGCAAAAGGAGACAGAGTCCGCTTAGAAAACCTTATAGCAGCTACCTCAAGAAGCAAGCCAAAGTACACACTGTGGAGAATCCCAAATGCCACTACAAGTAGGGAAATAAAATAACTAATGTCTCAATACGAGAGACCAAGAGACACCACACAAAGGACACTTCCTGAATGGACAGGCACTGGACAGTCAAAGAGCCTTCTTTAATATAGCAGTACTCGCAGGTGCAAAGTGCATAACAAGCTTTTAAAACTACCAAGAGATAGAAAACTAACCAAGATGACCGAAGTGAAGAACCCTCCCCTAAAGACATTCCAGGTAAAAATGACAGATAAAGAACTGCTCAAAACAGATATAGAACATAACTGAACAAGAATTTAGGACAATAGTCATAAAATTAATCCCTGGGCTAGAAAAAGGCATGGGAGACATCAGAGAAACTATTGCCACAAAGACTATGAAGCTTAAAAATAGTTGTGATGAATTAAAAAATGCTATAAATGAGATGCGTTTTAAAATAGAGGCGTCCAGTGATGGATTGAAGAGGCAGAAAGGAGAATAAGTGATTTAGAAGACATAATTATAGAAAAAGAGGAAGCTGACAAAAAGAGATATAAACTGATCCAGGAACATGAAAGAGTTTGAGAGCTGAGTGATACAATCAAATAGAACAATATCCCTATCATAGGAATTTCAGAAGATGAAGAAAGAGAGAAAGGCGCTGAAGGAGTCCTTGATCAAATTATAGCAGAGAACTTCCCCAATCTGGGGAAGGAAACAGACGTTGAAATCCAAGAGAACTTATAAGAACCCCCCTCAGACATAACTTGAATCAATCTTCTGCACGACATATCATAGCGAAATTGGCAAAATATAAGGACAGAGAGAGAATTCTGAAAGTAGCTAGGGAGGAAAGCGCCCTAACATACAAAGGGAAACCTATCAGAATGGTGACAGACCTATCTACTAAGACTTGGCAGGCCAGAAAGGAATGGCAAGAGATCTTTAATGTGATGAATAGAAAAAAATATGCAGCCAAGTTTCCTCTAACCAGAAAGCCTGCCATTCAGAATAGAAGGAGAGATAAAAATCTTTCCAAATAAACAAAAATTAAAAGAATTCGTCACCACTAAAGCAGCCCTACAAGAAATCCTGAGGGGGGCTCTCTGAGGGAAATGTTTCAAATGCAAGATACCAGAGACACCACCACAAGCATGAATCCCACAAAGGACATGACGACTCTAAACCCATATTTTTCAATAATAACACTGAATGTAAATGGACTAAATGCTCCAATCAAAAGACATAGAGTAGCAGAATGGATAAAAAAACAAAACCCATCTATTTACTGTCTACAAGAAACTCATTTTAGACTGGAGGACATCTTCAGATTGAAAGTAAGGAGATGGAGAAATGTATATCATGCTACTGGAAGTCAAAAGAAAGCTGGAGTAGCTAGGCTTACATCAGACCAACTGGAATTTAAAGTAAAGACAGTAACAAAGGATGAAGAAGGGCATAATATAATAATTACAGGGTCTATCCATCAGGAAGAGCTAACAGTTATAAATGTCTACGCACCAAATATGGGAGCACCTAAATATATATAACAATTAATCACAAACAGAAACAATCATATGGATAAGAATGTGCTAATCACGGGGGACTTTAATACTCCACTAACAGCAATGGATTGATCAACTACACAGAAAATCACTAAAGAAACAATGGACTTAATGACACACTGGACTAGGTGTATTTGAAAGATATATTTAGAACTCTACATCTTGAGTCCATGGAATTCATTTTCTTCTCAAGTGCTCATGGCACATTCTCCAAGATAGATCACATGCTGGGACATAAAGAGCTCTCAATAAATATAAAAGAACTGTGATCATACCATGTGCACTTTCAGATCACAATGCTATGAAACTCAAAATCAATCACAAGAAGAAGTCTGGAAAACCTCCAAAAACATGGAGGTTAAAGAACACCCTAGTAAAGAACGAATGGACCAATCAGCCAATTCAAGAAGAAATTAAAAATATATACAGAACCAAATGAAAATACAACAATCCAAACTCTATGGAATGCGGCAAAGGCAGTCCTAAGAGTAAAGTACATTGTACTCCAGGCCTACTTCAAGAAATTAGAAAAAGTGCAAGCACAAAATCAAACCTTAAGGAGCTATAAGGAGAGCAACAAGAGCACCCCAAACCCAGTAAGAGAAGGGAATAAAAATCAGGGCAGAAATAAACAATATAGAAACCAAAAAACAGTTGAATAGATCAATGAAACCATGAGCTGGTTTTTTGAAAAAATAAGCAAAATTGACAAAACTCTAGTTAGGCTTCCCAAAAAGAAAAGAGAGAGCACTCAAATAGGCAAAATCATGAATGAAAATGGAATTATTACAACAAACCCCTCAGAAATACAAGCAATTATCAGGGAACACTATGAAGAATTATATGCCAACAAACTGGACAACTTAGGAGAAATGGACAAATTCCTAAACACACACCCACTACCGAACTTTACATGGGAAGGGATAGAAGATCTGAATAGACCCATAACTAGTGAGGAAATTGAATCAGTTATCAAAAATCTCCCAACAAATAAGAACCCTGGGCCAGATGGCTTCCCTGGGGAATTCTACCGGACATTTATAACAGAATTAATACCCATTCCACTCTAGCTATTCCAAAATATAGAAATTGAAGGAAAACTTCTGGACTCATTTTATGAAGCCAGCATCACTTTAATTCCCAAGCCAGACAGAGACCCAGCAAAAAAAAAGAGAAGTACATGCCAATATCCTTGATGAATACAGATTCAAAAATCCTCAACAAGATACTTGCACATCGAATTCAACAGCACATGGAAAGAATTATCCACCATGATCAAGTGGGTTTCATTCCTGGGTTATGGGCTAGTTCAATATTCACAAATCAATCAATGTGATACATCACATTAACAAAAGAAAAGATAAAAATCATATGATCCTGTCAATAGATGCAGAAAAAGCATTTGATAAAATACTTCTTTCCTAGTAAAGACCCTCGAGAAAGTCGGGATAGAAGAAACTTACTTAAACATCATAAAAGCCGTCTATGAGAAGCCCTCAGCTAACATCATCCTCAATGGGGGAAAAACTGAGAGCTTTCCCCCTGAGATCAGGAACATGACAGGGATGTCCACTTTAGCCACTGTTGTTTAACATAGTGCTGGAAGTCTTAGCATCAGCCATCAGACAACAAAAGTAAATAAAAGGCATCAGAATTGGCAAAGAACAAGTCAAATTTTCGCTTTTCACAGAAGACAAGATACTCTGCATAGAAAACCCCACAGACTCCACCAGAAGCCTACTAAAACTAATCCATGAATTCAGCAAAGTTGCAGGGTACAAAATCAATGTACAGAAATTGGTTGCATTTTTATACACTAATAATAAAGCAACAGAAAGAGAAATCAAGAAAATGATCCGATTCACAACTGCACAAAAAAAAACAAAAAACTGAAATACCTAGGAATAAACCTAATCAAAGATATAAGAGATCTGTATGATGAAAACTATAGAAAATTTATGAAAGAAATTGAAGAAGACACAAAGAACTGGAAAAACATTCCATGCTCATGGATTGGAAGAATAAATATAATTAAAATGTCATTACTCCCCAAAGCAATCTACACATTCAATGCAATCCCAATCAAAATTGCACCAACATTCTTCTCAAAACTAGAACAAACTATCCTAAAATTTGTATAGAACCACAAAAGACCCCAAATAGCAAAGTAATGTTGAAGAAGGAAACCAAAATAGGAGGCATCACCATCCCAGACTTTAGCCTCTACTACAAAGCTGTCATCAGCAAGAGAGTATGGTATTGGCACAAAAACAGATACAAAGACCAATGGAACAGAATAGAGAACTCAAAACTGGATCCACAAATGTATGGCCAACTAATCTTTGACAAAGCAGCAAAGAGTATCCAAAGGAAAAAAGACAGCCTCTTTAACAGATGGTGCTGGAAGAACTAGACAACAACATGCAGAAGAATGTAACTAGATCATTTTCTCACACCATATACAAAAATAAATTGAAAATGGATAAAGGACCTGAACGTGAGACAGGAAACCATCAAAATCCTAGAAGAGAAAGGAGGAAACAACCTCCTTGACCTCCATCACAGCAATTTCTTACTTGACACATCCCCAAAGGCAAGGGACTCAAGAGCAAAAATGAACTATTGGGAAAATAAATAAAATAAAAAATAAAAAATAAATAAATGAAAAGCGAATAAAAGAAAACTATATATATGAAGAGATATCCCATGTTCAAGGATAGGAAAATAATATCATTAATATATCAGTTCTTTCCAGTTTGATTATAGATTCAATGCAACGTCAGTCAAAATCCCAGTTGCTTATTTTGTAGGTACTGGCAAACATATCTATAGTTTGTATGGAAAGGGAAAAGACCCAAAATAGCCAATGCCATACTGCAGAAGAAGAAACACATTTTGAGGACTGGCACTACCTAATTTCAGGACTTAATATAAAACTACAGTAATCAATATAGCTTAGTATGAGGGGAAAATAGACAAAAAGAATAATGGAAATGAATAGATTGCCTAGAAATAGACCACCACAATTACAGCCAAATGAACTTTCATAAAAGAGCAAGCAATCTGATGGAGAAAAGATAGTCTTTTCAACAAAAGTTGATGAAACAACAAGACATGCACATGTTAAAAAAATAAATTTAGACATAAAGCTGTGTTCTTTCAAAAGAATAAACTCAAAATGCATCACATACCTAAATTCAAAGTACAAAAGTATAAACTCTTAAAGGGTAACATAAAAGAAAATATAGATGACATTGGGCTTGAAGATGAGATTTTAGATACAACACCTAAAATAGCATCTGTGAAAGAAAACGTTGATAAATTGTACTTAATTAAAAATGTTATATATTTTATGAAAGTTATTGTAAAGAGAATTAAAAGTGGGGTCACATACTAGTAGAAAATATCTACAAAACATGTATCTAATAAAGGACTTTTATTCTAAATATACAAAGAATCCTTAAAACTCAAAAAGACAAAAATGATCCAATTATAATAAATGGCCAAAAGATCTGAACAGACACCTCATCAGAGAAGATATATATATATATATAAATAAGCATTAAAAACAAAACAAAAAACTCAGCATCATGTTATTAGGCAATTATATGTTAAAACAAGATAGCACTTCACACTTAACTGGAATAATAAAATTCAAAAAAAAAACAGCATCAAATGCTATGAGGATTTCTACAACACTCTCATTTGTTGACAGTGGGATTGCAAAATTGTATACTCATTTGGAAAACTAGCTGACACTTTCATGAACATTGCTTACGTTATGATCCAGATAATGAGCTCCTTTGTATCTATCCAAATGAGTTGAAAATTTAATGTTCACACAAAAACATGCACACTTATGTTTATAGCAGCTTTATTTACAATTGCCCAAATTTGGAAGAAACTGAGATGTCCTTTAACAGGTTAAAGGGTAAATAAACTCTGGTATATCCAAAGAATGGAATACTATTTAGTGATAAAAAGTTTAGCTATCAAGCCATGGAAAGATATGGAGGACTCTTAAATACATACTACTTGGTGAAATAAGCTAGTCTGAAAAGACTGTATGATTTCAATTATATTGCCTTCTGGAAAAAGCAAAACTAGAGATAACAAGATCAGTGGTTACCAGGGATTTGAGAGAATAGAGAGAGAAGAACAAATAGGTGAAACAGAGGGGATTCTTAGATATGATACTGTAGTGATGAATATATGGCATCATTCATTTTTCAACCTACACAATTGTATAACACAGAGTGAACCCTAATGTAAAATATGAATGTTAATTAATAACAGGGTATTAATAATTATTCTTTAATTTTCTCTGCATTTCTTCAAATGTACTACAGTAATTCAAGTTGTTAAAAATATGAAAAACTTTCTACTCAACTGT
Organism: Hyaena hyaena; assembly: GCF_003009895.1. Lineage (NCBI taxonomy): Eukaryota > Metazoa > Chordata > Mammalia > Carnivora > Hyaenidae > Hyaena > Hyaena hyaena. Next base: position 394,868 of record NW_024081517.1, read on the forward strand.
TTAACAAATTTAAAATATTTCTTTAAATTTTTTTTAATGTTTATTTACTTTTGAGGTGTGGGAGGGGCATAGAGAGAAGAGACACAGAATCTGAAGCAGGCTCCAGGTTCCAAACTGTCAACACAGACAGAGCCTGATGTGGGGCTCAAACTCACAAATCATGAGATTATGACCTGAGCCACCCTGGTGTCCCAAATTTAAAACATTTCTAAAAATAAAATCTATTAATTAAAAAAATGAAACAACCTCAATATCACTAATAAGATTTAAAAAATATCTCCCATTTACTGAAGCCTAAGATGTGAATATTTAGAAGGGCAAATATAGGGAGATCACTTTATGAAAGAAAAACTAAATTAAAATTTTCTGAATAATTATTTTTGTTTTTCAGATAAAGTTTTGGTTAAAAAGCATTCAATTTAATAAAATACAGATTAGTCATGTAGTAAAGAGATAATTTTACAAAATTACTGAATTTTACCACTTTAAAACATTAATAAAAGATTCTAATAGTTTCTAAAAACTAATTTTCAATAATTTAGTGAATGCTTTAGGAATAAGAAATCTAACTGGAATTTTTAAAAGCTTTGTTTTGCATTAAGTAATGGTTTAAGTACTAGAATTGTTTTACCTGAAAGTAAATATCCAGTATTTCATTGGATAATTTAATCAATCATTCTTAGTTTTCTCATTTATCAAATGAGATAGTACCTCATGTTATTCATGCCATCTTGTTACTAATTTGAACATATATAAAAAACCTTAAGAAGAAGCTCATTTCCTTTGATCATTTAAACATAGTACTTCTGCAATGTCATGTCAAGAAAGTGCCACAAATCTACACAATTTATTCAACAAAGTTATTCAGTACCTACCTGATACCAGGCAATGCAGTAAAAACTAAAGACACTCTCAAAAAAAAAGGTATGGTTTTAGACTCAATAGAGCTTAATCTGAAGAGGTAAATAGATGTCAGTCAATGAGTTCTATTACTTTGTATAAAATTTCAATGGTAGGAAGTGTTATAAGGAAGAATTGTAGGGCATAGTGAGAGCACATAATAATAGAATTTGTCCTAAGCTCTAGTCTTGTGATAACGGAGTCATAATCAGAAGGTTGTAAAATAATTAACAGGATGCAGACAGGCATGCAGAGCATTATCATCATCAACATCAAACAGCCACAAAGATACTATGATAAAAAGAATCAAGAAACATGCACACACACACACACACACACACACACACACACAAATTCAAAGAGATCATAGAAAGGAGTTGTCAGCCAGATAAACAAAAAACCAAGAGAGCTCAAAGATAATTATTTCTATATATTAGATTTTGTATCCCTCTGTACTAATTACCACTATTTGGAGGAAATATAAACCTAGATTTCTATCTCCTGCCTTGCAATAAAATACACTCTAGATGATACATAATAGTGAATTAAACTATAAAGTTATTTTTTTAAATGTTGGTGAAACCTAAAACTACTCTAAAAGTGGGTCTATTATAAAAAGGAATATTTATGTTGAGTCATGTGGTATAACAATAGCAATTATACTTCAACCATGGAACTATACTCTCAAAAGATTTGTCTTTTACAGGCCACTACATCTTGACTACAGGACAAATTTTTTATACCATTTTTAATTTAGAATTTACATCTTTTTGAAAAATTTATCTTACCAACTTCTGACAAATACATAGTAAACATTTCTGTTCAGAATTACACATTAACCTAGTGACTTAAAATATATTTTCCTACACCTATGAAATTTATCATAATAATGAAGTACAAGGAAATTATATGATTACATTCTACTTAATATATAATAGAAATATCATTGATTTTCAACACAAAAACAAGAAATAAAATTTAGCCAAATAGAGAGTAACAGATAAAAATGTATAAAGAAGAATAGAAAGGAACAATAGTAGCTTTGTAGTTTACTTCCTGGTAGACATGCAAGCAGTGTAGTGTTCTTTCTGAATTGATACTCATATCAGAGTATCAATCAATAGAAGACAGTTCTCAAGTGAAGATTTCTTCAGATTAATGGGACAAACTCTTAGTCTCTTCTGTATCTTTAATCTGCTAGTAAATAGTTCCGTTAGGTGAGGTTTAAAGCAATCCTAAAATCTTGGGCTATATATTCTGTCAAGTAACTCAATTCCTCTCTGACTTTCTGGAAAGCTGCTTCCTCCAGAAAACACATAGAAAGACATTAAGGTCACCAGAAACAGGGTTCTATGAAATTTTAAACCAGCAAATCACCTGTATGACATGAAAAATAATCATCTGAAATAGAGCCTAAAATACTGTATTAACAAGGAGACAACATATGAAACATAAATTCTTGTTTAGGTGACATTTCTTTAGGGAGTAATTTCTTCTAAATCATATCCCACTTTCTACTTATTTGTCAACTGGGATGTATGGATCAATACAATTTTTTTTTTCCCAATAGAGTAAAATAGCCATAGAACTCATTATTAGGATGGGTGGGACCAGAAGTCCATCTTTTAAAATTTTCTCCTCTTAGAAGCCATTATTCATAAGATGAATAATAATGCAATATGAGGAGAAGTAATTACTCAAGAATAGTTAGGTACTGTAAGAATTGTATTTACTCCTCATTGTCCCAGCTTGGAAGTATTCTACCACAGAGCTCCTCATATTAATGAATATAAAGAAAAAAATTTACATGTGTGTAACACGTCGATACTTTTAGTACACTAAAAATAATTACTAGAATAAATTTTTAAAGAATATATAAAACACAAGCCCAAATTTATAAATAAATTCAGTAATCTTCCTAAAAATATTTCTTAACAAATATAACTAGAACAAACATAATACAGGGAAAATTGAAAAAGAATTAGTAAAAACAACATGTTATTCATTGAAAGTGTGCATAACTAGACAGTTAATAAAAAAAGAATCGCTATCAAATCACACCTTGTTTTCATTCTATAATTATGAGGATACATGATTTATGCATTAAAACTTTTCTATATAAGCACCTATATGTACACTTCGAAAAGAAGACATACTTCAATATTAAAACTCTTCAATGATATAAATTATTTGCTTTTTCTTGCTTGATAATTTATCTAGTCTGAGTTGGATTGACAACAAAATTCTTTAGGGGTATCGTATGTCAAAACTGGTTAATTTTTAGTATAGAGAAGCCAATTTCACTGAGCTGTCCTAGAAAAGATATGTAGAAAATCATACTATTTTAAAATAAAAGTATCTATTAGGTCCAAAGTGTACATCCAATATTTTAGAGCAGAAATATATCTTAAAAATCAACTATTCTAAAGTTTCTTTTTCACATGAGAAGTATCATCTAAGCAGTAAATTAATAAGCATTAAGTGCCTGTGGAAGATTGTTTACAGACCATTACAACAATTTCTTCCTTTGGCAGTGATATCTGCAAGTCCTTCAATCAACAAGTAGAATCTATTTCTCCTACAATGGATATGGGAGGCCCTGTGATTCGCTTGTACAAGTAGAATAAGGCAGAAATGACTTTGGTGACTAGGCTTTAAGAAATCTTGCAACTTCTTTTCTTAAGTTCTTAGGAAGCCTCAGCCAACCCATAAAGGAACCTACACTGTCATACGGGGGAGGCTAGACAGAGATAAATGCCCTGAAGAATAAGAGATTCAGAATCACAAGGAGAGAGACATTTTAAGGATAATTGGCCATAAGCACAGAGAGGTCTCAGCATTCCATCCATTCTAGCTGTACGGTCAGACACATAAGGCTGTAGCACTGCCTCAGCCTCAATGAGATCAGAGAAAAATCCATTTTTATTAAATCCTCTGAATTCCAGATCATTGGAGGAAATATTGTGGCTGATGTTTTAAGACATTAAGTTTTGTAATGGATTAAGTCACTGAATTTTGAAGTAATGTGCTATTTAAATTTTTTTAATGCTTATTTATTTTTGAGACAGAGAGAAACAGAGTGTGAGCAGAGGACAAAAAGAGAGAGGGAGACAGAAACTGAAGCATGCTCCAGGTTCCGAGCTGTCAGCACAGAGCTTTGCACAGGGCTCGAACTCACAAACCATGAGATCATGACCTGACCTGAAGTTGGATACTTAACCAACTGAACCATGCAGGCACCCCAAAGTGTAATGTGTTATTTAGTAATAAGTAATTGAAATTAATGACACCATGAAGTAAGCAATCCAAAGATAATAAATAAAGTAGTAAACCAGTATTAACCCAATATTCAATACAAATGAAAGGAAGAAAGTATTGATTAAAGATATCAACAAGCTTTTAGAAGATTGGAGGTATCTAAAGAAGCACCTGAAGTGAAGAAATCTTAACATTAAGTGGTTGCAAGAGGAAGAAGCAAATCCTTGAAATAGTACACTGATAAGGCTCAGAACTTAAGGCATCAAGTTCCATTGAAAGTGAGAGATGAGGGAATCATTAAAAAGTTGGTTGAAAATCTAAGGGCAATTAACCCCCAAATTTGTTCCCACATCTCATGTTATGAGCTAATTACTCCCTATCCCATATCACATACTACCCCCAATCTTTCTAACAAGAGACAGGGGGATTTACTAAAGTACCCATCATCCAGATGTAGCAATATCATGAATAACAGGACAAGAAAATATGAATGGTGTCCTGGCATCCCCTTGTTGCTGCAAATATCCAAGAACTTTGGAATATTCCTCAAAGTCTCATCTCATTTTCTGCCTCCTTGACTTTTTGTTTCAACACACACACACACACACCTTATCACATAGAAAATTGATGGTTTCTTCCTTGGATAATCTGAGCAAAGACATACTTATATTCTGACATTTGTGTAAACTTGAATAAAATAACAGAATTTCTATTAGCACACTCAATGAAAACAAAAAGCCCACCACTTAATAAGTACACTAATCTACAAAGAGCTTCTAATCAATTACTTAAGGTTTTAGTTTAAGATATCATTGGACTGCTAATCAGCACAACTAGTTAAGGAAATAACTTAATAAAAAAGATAAAGATCTCAATAGGAGATCAGGGAAAGAAGTGGGAAGAGAGGAAGATAAACATATAGGAAGAAACAACAACATGGAAATATATGAAATATTAAAAAATATAAATGGCATAATCAGAGAGATAAATTGTTACTTATAATGAAACCTGAACAGGATTGTATAATGAGCGAAATGAGAAAATAATAATTATCTCTCAGATATTAAATGTATGAAAAAGATAAATGATGTCACAATCTAAATTCTAAGAGATTTGTATACTACGAAAGAACAAATATAAAGTGATTAATAAAAAATGTGCACACCTTACGATAATTCCATATTCGCAAATATATTTCCAGGAACTGAGAATAAAAAACTAGAAGGGAATAAATCAAGTAAGAAAGTTGCCCAGAATTATGAACATAAGCATTCATGTTGAAGTAGATCACTGATTACTTTGGCAATGAACCTTAAAAATATATGTATATCAAGTTGCATTATTATAAACTTTCATAGCAACAGAGAATTTCCCAGAAAGAGAAAGAAATAGGAAAAAAAAAGTTAGTGAATAGGAATTGTAATAGCATTCTGAACAGCAAAAGTAGATAAAAGAAGACAGTAAAAATACTAGCTTCAAAACTCTGGAGGGAAACTGGGTCAAACCTTTCTAAACCAATATCTCAATTAGGTACAAGGTATTCTTGCTTGCTTATTTTTTTAAAGATATTTTCAAATATCTATACCTCAAAAACATTGCTACATGCAGTTTTTCTCTTAACAAACTAGAAATCAGTATTTAGCTCAAAATAAAAATAAACCCAACCACAAATAAGCTATGAGATCCAGGATATAGAGAATCTAATAAGAGGAGTGATGAAGAAAATTCCCAGGATACCAGGCCAGATCAGAGGACAAAGTATTCCAAGAAAGAGGACTGAAGGAGTTTGGTAACAATTATTAACTCTAGAAAACAATAAAAAAGCAAAATATAAAGAAAATATAAAAGGAAATATAACCCACTGAAGAATATTTTCATAACCACTGTATAAAAATGTTCCAATTGTGTCTAGAAGGTAAGAAACTGGAAGGCAGTAATAAAAGTAATGTTCAAGAAGAAGAATTAAAAGAGAAAAATGTGATTTTCAATTGTAAGCTTTAGCTTTACAGGGATATTTAGTGATTAATAAAAATAAAAATAATTTCTAATTATGGAAAATTAGATATTTTGAATCACTTCTTAATGTGGGTGAAACTGAAATTCTGGAAACTATTTTTAATAGACTTTACTTTTTTAAAATTTTTTATGTTTATTTTTCAGAGAGAGAGAGACAGTGTGTGTGTTGGGGGGCAGGGAAGACAGACACAGAAAGAGAATCAGGCTTCAGGTTCTGAGCTGTCAGCATAGAGCCTGACGTGATGCTTCAACTCATGAACTGAGCCAAAGTTGGATGCCTAACCACCTGAGCCACCCAGGTGCCCCTAGGCTTTACTTTTTAGAAGAGTGTTATATTAACAGCAAAATTGAATAGAAAGTATAGAGTTCGCATATACCATCTGCCTTAAAATTCCTCCTGCCTATACCTTCAGCTCAGAGCTGAAAGGCTGAGCAGCACTTTTTAAAGATCCAAGGCAATGAACCATAGATATTTAGTTCAGGGTCTTACCAAGTGGAAAATAGGGCTGGGTGCAAACTCCAAGAATATGTATGGGTGAATCAGAAGTATATTGGGGTACTTGGGTGGTTCAGTAGGTTGAAATTCAACTTCAGCTCAGGTCACAATCTTGTAGTTTGTGAGTTCAAGCCCTGCATTGGGCTCTCTGCCATCTGCATGGAGTACACTTCAGATTCTCTGTGCACCCCTCTCTCTGTCCCTCCCCTTCTCACTATCTATGTCTCTCTTAAAATAAATAAACATAAAAAAAAGTATGTTGGCCCTCACAAGAACTGTAGTTTTTAAAGGCAATTCTGCTAGCAATAGATCATCTCAATTCTTATTATCTGAAAATGTCTTTATTTTACTTTGAAATATATTTTCAGTAAGTATATAAGAAATATAAGGCATGATTCTCCTGAGGGCTGTACTCAACGTTCAGCATATTGTGAAGTCTCTTCCCTCTGGTAAGAAAGCAAACTATTTCCAGCCTGTTTGAACTCAGAGAATCGTTCTATTATTCCCTGCTACTCCTGATGGTCAGGATATCTGTTTTGTATGGATCATGTAGAACCATATTATAATAGTTGATTCCAATTATGCAAATGCATGCCATCTGACTTCTTTCTTTGAAAATTATTGTAATTTTTCTTTATTTTTCTCTATTTTCTTCCTTGTATGTATTTCTCTCTCTCCCTTTCCCTTCTCCCAGAACAAGTGTTTCCCGAACAACACTCTTTATTCCCACTTAGTAGGTATCCCATCACTCTTGTTTAGGCAAAGGAAGAATGACAAGGCTATCTCTGTAGTGGGCACCATTTACTGAGTCTATTCAGTCTAGTTGGTATTGTTTTTCCGTACATAAGTACATACACAAAAAGTATATATACATATACATAAGTACAAATACCTTGATACACCAAGCTCTAAGATGGTGTTTCATAACCATAGTGTATCAAGGTATTTGTACATTCAGGATCACTAAGAGAGGAAATGGTGTTTTTTAGTCAACTGCAAAGAATTATGTGTGACACAGACCATGTGAGTTTACAGATGCACTTGTTACCCTTACATGACAGTTGTTGAATAATAGGAAAGAGCAAATGGGAAAATCATAAATTAAAAAAAGTATTTAAAAAAGTATAGGAAAAGAAAACCAAAACCAAAGCTGGAGGCAACAAGTTCTGAACTTCTGTATTACAAACCTTTATCATCAAGACAGTATGGTACTGGCACAAAAAAAAAAACCAGACACATGGATCAATGAAACAGAATAGAGAACACAGAAGTGGACTCACAAATATATGGCCAACTAATCTTCAGCAAGGCAGGAAAGAATATCCAATGGAAAAAAGACAGTCTTTCCAACAAATGGTGCTGGGAAAATTGGATGGTGACATGCAGAACAACAAAACTGGACCACTTTTTTATACCACACAAAAAAATAAATTCAAAATGGATGAAAGACCCATGTGAGACAGGCAGCCATCAAAATCCTATAGGAGAAAAGAAGAAGCAACCACTTTGATCTTGACAACAGCAACTTCTTTCTAGACATGTCTCCAGAGGCAAGAGAAACAAAAGCAAACATGGACTATTGGTACCTCATCAAGAATAAAAGCTCTGCACACAGAAGGAAACAATGAACAAAATTAACAGGCAACTGAAGGAATGGGGGAAGATATCTGCAAATGACATATCTGATAAAGGGTTAGTATTCAAAGTCTATAAAGAACTTATAAAACTCAACAGTCAAACAACAAATAATCCAGTGAAGAAATGGGAAGAAGACATGAATAGACACTTTTCCAAAGAAGACATTCAGATGGCCAACAGACACATGAAAAGATCTTCATCATCAGGGAAATACAAATAAAAACCACAATGAGATCCCACCTCATACCTGTCAGAATGACTACAATTAATAACTTAGGAAACAAAAGGTGTTAGTGAAGATGCAGAGAAAAGGGAATCCTTTTGCGCTGTTGGTGGGATTGCAAACTAATACACCAACTCTGGAAAACAGTATGAAGGATCCTCAAAAATTAAAAGAAGAATTACCTATGACCCAGCAATTGTACTACTAGGTATTTGTCTGAAGGATACAAAAATGCTGATTCAAAGGGGTCATATGCACCCCAGTGTTTTTAGTAGCCTTCTCAACAGTAGCCAAATTATGGCAAAAGCTCATGTCCATTGACTGATGAATGGATAAAGAAGAGGAGGTACACACACACACACACACACACACAATGGAATACAACTCGGTGATCAAAAAGAATGAACTATTGCTATTTGCAACAATATGGATGGAACAGTGCTTACTATGCTAAGCGAACTAAGTCAGAGAAAGACAAATAGCATATGATTTAACTCACATGTGGAATTTAAGAAAACAGGTGAACATAGGGGAAGGGAAGGAAAAATAAGATTAAGCAGAAAAGGAGGATAACCATAGAGACTTTTAAATACAGAGAACTAACAGGGTTGCTGGTGGGGAGGTGGGAAGGAGGGTGGGGAAATGGTTGATGCACATTAAGGAGGGCATTTGTTGGGATGAGTACTGGGTATTTTATGCAAGACATGAATCACTGGTTTCTACTCCTAAAACTAATATGCCACTATGTGTTAACTAGCCTGAATTTAAATAAATAAATTTTAAAAACCCAAAGTATAAGAAATACATTTTTATGCATATATTACCCAGTTCATGTATGATTTTCCATCAAGGAACAAAAGGAGAAAACCCGTTCTGGAAAAGAGTTGAAAATACTACTAATTGCGACAAGAGTAGCATATTTGGCTTCTCCTCATTAAGCTTGGACAACAGAAAATCACTTGTTTAGGGAGAAAATGAGCCTCTGTTCATGAAACAAAATTGGTTATGAGGTGATCGAGGCTAGATATCCCCTGATTTTGAGAGCAAAAAGTGTTGAATACTGCAGACCTGAGAAATATTAATGCATAACATTATGAACATTTATATAGATATTTTGGATGTGTCTATATTTCCTCTTAGCACATATGTTAACTTTTCTACTGGAGGTTTTTGACAACTACTAAAATGCTTACCAGTAAGAACACTCTTTTAGGTTTAAAAAAAAGTGTTTTACTTATTTCTGACAGAGACAGCATGATCAGGGGAGGGTCAGAGAGAGAGGGAGACACAGAATCTGATACAGGCTGCAGGCTCTGTGCTGTCAGCACAGAGTCCGTCACGGGGTTCGAACCCACTAACTGTGAGATCATGACCTGAGCTGAAGTCGGTCGCTTAACCGACTGAGCCACCCATGCACCCCTAGTTCTTCCTTTTTTAAAAAATATAAAATATTATGCATGAAAGGTAGTTCTGATAAAAATCAAAGTCTGAAAATGTTTTCCATGAAAATACTTTTGGAAACTTCCTTTGTCTCTATCCTCCCCCCCACTTAAAAGTATGTGACCAACTGCTTTTCACAATCCCTGCGGAGCGTTCTGCTCATGGATCTTGCTCTTGTGTTTAAATAAAAACACCTTTTTGCAATGATAGATCAATCAATCAATCTCTTTTACATGGAATGTAAAACTGAATTTTCTAGGAATACACCTTTGAATACAGTAGACTGTTCAAAATTTCAGACTTTACCTTTTCTATTTGATTGCTCACATCGAATTCTAACCAAAGATTTGTTCTTTTTTTAATTTAATTGCAGTACAGTTTGATACAATATATTACTTTTAGATGTATAACATAATAGTAGATAATTATATTTATTATGCAAGATTTAGGTTTTTTTAAACACAAAAACCTAGGTGCAAAACTTCAATGTTCTTTGTTCAGATTAATCCTGAATGCCATTTATTTCATTCTATAAGAAATAGGTATCATCAAAGGAAATAATATAGTATTGATATCATTTTGAGTTTGTCCAAATTCCTCTTCACCATATATAACTCATTTAGTTGATTTTGATTTCTAGAGTAACTAAACTTAGGAGAAGTGGTCAGGGATCACCTGCACCAACACTTCACAATAAATTACACCTGGATTCTGTTAAATGTTCAGTATTTCTAACATTCTACAAACAACCCAGCTTGCACGAAAGGTCAGAAAGCATTAAGCCAAATCTCGGTTTTGCACAGAGTGAAATGTGGAATGGCAGAACACCTAACAGAGTCAGCTGTGATTCAAGATAACTGATGGGCAAGGGCAAAGTTATCAACTTACTGAAATGGAACTAGGCTAAATCATTTGCTTTCTTTAAGGCTATGAAAACAGCAAGCAGACTATAATTTAGCATCCCAAACATGGACATAAATGCACTCTACATGAAAGTCTAACTTTGGACCAAATATGTATAGGCAGTAGCCACCATTCTAATCTCACTCTTCTGAATAAATAAATGTTTGAAAAAACTGAGTCACGGCAGGAACAAAAGAGAGTATTCCCTGTAATATTTAACTTTCTACCTCGTTGATTTTTAAAGTCATATACGTTTGATTTCTGAATTTCCATCAGTGTAATCAAACATTTTAAGTTGGATTTTTATAGAGTGAAATCTTGAACTATTTGGGTTGCACAGTGGTGAATGGAATTGAAAGAGAAATTTAGTCTATATGTAGAATAAGATCCATTTGCCTCAATATTTGATTAATGACTTTTCCTTGGACAGGTATTAGCTAACTGATATGTATTATTGGATTATTCACTAGAAGTAATTAATTGTACATAGGCCAATAGAAGGTTATTATCTGTTAGTCACCCACAAGAGTATTACATCTGTGTTATTAAATGGAACTCTTCAGCATTTGGTATTCTTTCTCCTGGGGACTCATTTATGATTATTAGGTAACTGTTTATGACATTAATTTGAATGTTAAAATGAGAAAGCTAAACAAAAATAGTGCCCATGTAAGTTCATTAAAATAGTATTTCATAGATTCATTTAAAATAACACAATGAGAGGAGCTGTACAGTAATTTAGCTTCAACCAAGAATAGAATAGTTATTGTAAAATTATTGGCAGTTTATAAAATATGAATTTGTCTAAATTCAAGCACAGTCAAAAATGTTTGTTACTAATATGGTAATTATCTTAGAAGAAAGTATGCAACATTTACTGAAATGCATGTCTTATTATTAAATAAGAAGTATACTCCCTTCCTGCAGAAAGACAATACAGATATATCTTCCTAACAAGGCAAAAGATGTTCTCCTCAGGATTTGTCCTACTTCTTCTCCTAAATTCCATGTCAGTAACTAGCGTTTGGTCACAGGAAAACCCAGAAAGTCACATGTAAAGCCTTATAGGAGAAGAAAAGGACTAGACCACAAAGGAAGTGATAATGATTAATCAGCATGTATTAGCTCAAGCCAAGATAGCCTCCTTGATACAGGAGTTTGAAATTGCTTGATCAAGAGGACCACAACACAAAACTAAGGAAGAGGAAGAATTTTTTGTTGTTGTTGTTTTTATGTTTTTTGTTTTCTTTTTTCCTTTATAACTTGGGGCACTCTCTCCCTGGGCAGAATTTCACAGCCTGGCAAGGACTCTATGGAGTAATGAAAACTCAATGCTAGGTTGGCTTCTACAAGTCTGGAGGAAGCAATGGCTCAGAATGAGCAAAACTGAAATACCAGAAATTTTGGGTGAAGTTAGATTAATCAGAGAAATAGTGATGTTGGTGTGGATATATAACATGTGGACAAGTTTCCCACCAGATTTATTTCAGAGTAAGGTCCAGAGTACTCACCAGTTATCAAGCTCTTAAACATGTTCTAAAGAGAGGGTCACCAGTATCATTAAGAAGTGCAGTAGTGGCTTTCTACTGCAGACCACAGCTACCAGTAAAGAGGATGATGTAGAACTTCATTTGTTGATACCAATGGAAATGAAGGGCTCCGAACCAATTGGCATCAGGTGGCAGTGCTTCAATTACAACAGCTGGGAGATCACAATGATCATAATGGCCAGTAGGGCTGGAGTGGAGAGGAGGTTTGACCTACAGAGAGTTGTAGAGATGATTAGTAAAACCTGGCATTCTCAGGGGCAAAATAAAGGGGCAGCAAGCAAGGATTTAAAGAGCAAAAATGGATGAGCATGAATCTGAAAGAATTGTCTCAATGAAAAATCATAATTCATTGGACATTTCACAGATCTGTTGTACTAACTGAAGAAAATAACTGAGTCCCCAGTACAAAAAACTGCAATATCACCTTAAATATATATAGAAATGAATCCCCTTTTCTTTCCTATGGGTGACTATACATTGGTAAAGGATTATTTTTTGATATGGGGGTCTAAGTTGATATTGATACCCGGAGAATTTGACTTTAATTATGGCTTCCTTGTTATGGTGGAACCCAGTTAAAAGGTAGAATTCTGGCTGAAGTCCAGTGAACTATTATTACACTGGGTCTACAGAACCACCTGGTGTCATTTCCTCAGCTCATGAATGTATAATTTGAGATACTTAGCAGTTAATGTGCAATAAGAGTTATCACTGCAGAGAAGGTCTAGTGAAATATTTCTGCTACCCAGAGACAGTATAGTAAATGAAAATCAATATTGCATCTTGGGAAAATGGGAGACATTAATGACATCTTTAAAGATCTAAAGGATGTAGTGGTGGTGCCTAGCATATTTTGGTTTGATTTACCAGTATAATCCCTGAAGTAAGCAGGTAAAGACCAAAGAATATTGCAAACTATCATAATTTCAATCAAACAATAATGATGACAGTATGCTGTATGCCATATGTTATTGTTGATAGAGATTAATGCAGCTTCTAGAACATGACATATAACAATTGTTTTAATGAATGTATACTTTCCTTGACAATGAAAAACACACTTCCAATTTTGCCTCAGAACTATCTTAAACTTGCCAAACTCTTTCTTGACATGGTTCAAAGATATCTGGACTATCTGCTATTCAAAAGAATATCATATTGATTTATTACCACATGACACCATGATGATCAAGTAGGATAATTAAGAGGTGTGTTGCTGCTGAAACACTTGGTATGTTAGACACATTTCAGAGACTTAGAAATAAACCCTACAAAAATTCAAGGATTATCTGCTTCAGTAAAGGTTTGAATGGCCCATTAGCCAGGGAAACCCAGGAGATTACTGCAAAGTGAAAGACAATTTGCTTCATCTTGCACCCTCTTCTACAAGTGAAGAAGTACAATGGTATTTGGGTCTCTTCACATTTTGAAGGCAACATATGACACCACTAGAATTAATGCTCTGGTACATTCTGTGGGTACAAGAAATAGGCTATCCCTGTTGAGTGGGGCCTAAAGAAGAAAAGAACACTATACCAGGCTCAGGATCCCAAACATTGCCATGCTGGACATAAGAACCAGCAAGCAAGCCTATAATGATGAAGGTGTAAGTGATGGAAACTGATGTCACATTGAGTTTACAGCAAACTCTAGCAGAGGAATCACAACATAGGGGCCTGGTGTTCAGGAGCAAGTCTTCATCATCTGTGCAGATGATTGCATACTCCTTCAGAAAAGCCCTTGGTGTGTTACTGGGCCCTATTAGAATTAAACTTTTGACTATATGCTATTAAGTAACCATGAGTTTGGAGCTGTCCATTATGAATGGCACCCTACTGGATACACTACGGTAGAAATTCTATTGGGCCTAGCAACATTCAGCTGTATGTTAGAAATGATACATCTAGGATGGAGTTCAAGCTAGACCAAAGGCACAAGCATACTATATTAGCAAGTACGCCAGATGTTCTAGAAGCCACCACAGTTGGACCCTCCTTCAACTCATACATATATATAGTACATCTCATAAAAACTGTTGGAGGACACAACCAAGCTTGATTTACAGATAGGGTGGTTCATTATGTACATGCAAGTAAAAAATAGATGACAGCTGGGGAACCTGGGTGACTCAGGTGGCTAAGTATCTGACTTTGACTCAGGTTATGATCTCACAATTCATGGGTTTGAGCCCCGCATTGGGCTCTCTGCTCTCAGCACAGAACCCACTTTGGATCCTCTTTCTCTTTCTGTCCCTCCCTGTCTCTCTCTCTCTCTCTCTGCCTCTCTCTCAAAAATAAGTAAACATTAAAAAAATGGATGATGGCTAAATTAGAACATGTAGAAAAGTCTTCAATATATCATATTAATTTAGGCTAGGATTTAGATATTATTTATTATTACTGATACAGTCAAATATGAATGACTACTGGCTTAAAGCCAATAAAAAGAGAGAGAAGAGGAATAACTTTTCTTTCCCTTCAGAAGCTAAGGCTGCTATATTTTGTAGAAAGTGTGTGTGTTAGGGGAGTCGGAGGAGGAATTTCTTAATTTTGAACCGCATTATCTGCTGCAAGGCAACCTTGAAGATTTAGTTTATTGAGAATTTAAAGACTTAAGTTTTATGGATGCATCAATTAATTTAGGTTTTCCATATTAATAGAGACAAGGTAAACTAGTCTAGTAAAATGGTAAGAAATATGCAAGAGTCAATATTTTGCTCTCAGTCTTTGTGTTGTTTTTACGACATAACATATTTAAAAGTTTTGTTTGTTTCAACTATATGGTGCTAATAAAAAAGCATAGTAAAAGTGAGTTGTCATTCAACAAAAGACATGATTTATTTTCCCACTAATTTCTTATTTCTGAAAGGCTTAGTCTTTATTATTTTTGTAATTACACAGAATACAAAAGCTCCTTTAGCCCTCATTGCCTGCAGTGATATTTGGCATTGGAACTACAGCTACATAATATGTCCAACCTCAGATGACTTTATTTGTTGTTATTTGGAGGACTCAGTTTAGTGACAAGATAATTGTATGAACTATTCGCTATGCTTTGATCAATGTGATTCCATCAAGAAAGATAACAGTAATACAACAATGCTTGGATTTGACCAAAATGTTCTACTCAGCTCATCATGGTAAAAATCCATTGCCAGTTAAGAAAGTGGTAAAACTGTATTTATTTTAACATTTATTGTCTAAAAACAATGCAGAGATGAGTTGGAAGACAGGAAATAATGCAGACATTGCAGAATTATTTCACTAATTGATTTGGCTTCCAATAATGTAGTACAGTTACTTCAATTCCCACAACAGAATGACCTATGGGCTTTGTTATCTTGAGAGAAACATAATTATCTGCTGCACTTGCAGCTTCATGGATTATTAAGATGAACTGGAACTTGTACAGACTTAGGAAACAGTACTTCATGATTTAACACTTTTGCAAGATTCAGAAAAAAAACTCAAAGGTAATTCTATAACCTTAGAAGTCTGAGAAAAGAAACATTTTTAGGCCAAGGTTAATCAAAGAAGAACCAATTAAATTTAACCAGAGTGCTGAAAGCCATTTGCAAATTATTTTTTTTCCAGACTAGTATTGAACAATAAGAAAGGAAATAAAACAGCATCTGTATTCCCACAATCCAAAGTCAATTTATGTACATTATATGCATATTATTAAAAGCAAATGATCCATTAAACTCATGGTTCACCTGTAATCATATGCAAGTTTCTTAACCAGCCTTTTAAAGTAAATCTAATATGATTAAAAATGCTCATTTAGTACACAGTTTTTAAATATGACTTTGTTAAAAAATGTTTATTTGTTTTGAGAGAGAGAGAACAAGAAGGGACAGAGGGAGAGAGAGAGAGAGTGAGAATCCCAAGCAGGCTCTGCTCTAGTATGGAAGCCAGTCTCATGACTGTGATATCACAGTCGATCCCATGACTGTGAAATTATGACTTGAGCTGAAATCAAGAGTTGGGTGCTTAACCAACTAAGCCACCCAGGTCCCCTTTATTGTCTATATCATATTATTATAAATCATCTTTAATTTATCACTTTTGTGGTAATTTTTTTCTATATTGTAGGTAACTTCCATATTTTGGAGAGATTATTCAAATCAGAGTAAAAAACAACTGAGATTATTGAGAATATAGCAGATGACTAGTATCATAAAATATTTTTACGGCATTCAGAATAATAATTCAAAGGTTTTGGCTCCATACAGTCCACCACTGAGATAGCCACACAGTGTAATAATGAAGGGGAACTGTCCCATGTAGAATATGGGATGTTGAGATTTGATTATTCAGATAATTGATGAACTCTTGGTTACTCTACTTTTTGTTAGGAATAGGAGTCTAGTAATCCATAGTATACAGTGAAATAAAAAATCACTCAAATAATCATAGGCTGTAGGGACACAATACAGGTAGAAAAAAAGCTCTGAGAGATCAAATGGTTATGGCACTTAGTCACTATGGTGACAAATAAATGGTAACAATTGATGACTATGAAGACTTTTGGAATTGATTTGCTGTTTGCCTCTGACTTCCCTTAAAAGCCTACCTAAGGGAAGAGAGAAAAAAATAAACTTAAGGCCTTGAATTTTCAAATCCAGACTCGAGTAAAGAATCAGAAAGTTTTGTGGACAAAAACAAACAAGTAAAAAACCCAACTGAAGAGGCAGAGCAGTTGAGACTGTGGATCAAGCCCAGAGCCTGGTGGTAGATTGCAGAGATGCTAAATCATTCAAGTGTGAAATCTTACATGCTGTAGTGAGTAGGATGTTGATACATAATGGTGCTTTGAGACTTGGGATGGGGACATTTGTGCAGACTCAGATGAAACAGATCTTTGACATCCCAATTTTTTCTGAAATTTGGTGAATATTGAAAGATAAAACAATCCATTGCCCTCTACCCTTCTAAAAGAAACCAGACTTTCTTGAATGAAAATAAACAAAAAGCCTTTAGTGAACTTCCCTGAGATGATGTAGAGGCATCCCCTGGCAACAACTATAAAAATTATGATAACAGATAAGAGTAAAGCCCCTTTATGGAGGATAATGGAAAACCAGAGAGAGTCAGAGGGAGAGTGTGAAGCTGGCATCTGCCAGCATCTCTCTTCCCAAACAAAATCGCAACAGGCCCTTGCCTCTATGGTAGACTATTAGGTGAAGCAATCTCCTTTACATATAGCCTGGGAACTTTTCAAACTGGATCTTCTGTGCTGGGCCCTAGGGTGAGTGAATCTATGTTGCTCAGTTTGCTATAGCTCTTTGGTTCTCATGGACCAGAATCCTTATGTTTTTTGAGTTAGATGTTTTGGGGGCTCCTCTCTCTGGTGCAGGTCTTATAAGTTGGGGTGCCTGGTGTAATGTATGAATGCTTTGCTCCTCAGAGAAGTTTTCAAGATTTGTGAGAGTCATCCTGATTGCAGGCTACTGTCCAGGCATGGGGTCTTTCATGAGATCTCTTCTTAGCCTCTCTTAATCACCTCCATGTGGCCCTTTTATCCTTTGCCGATATAGGGAAGCTGTTCAGGTAGTTTTAAGGTCTTTTTTCAGAGGGAATTGCTCCATATATAACTGTAGATTCAGGATGCCCAGGGGAGGAGGTGAGTTCAGGATCTTCCTACATCACCATTTTGGACTGCCTCCTCTGTGGGTGTGTTTTGCATATTTTTTCTTACTCTTTTTTGAATCCAACAATGTATTAAAATGTGATTTTTACCCAAAATCAACTGATTGTGAAATGAGAAGACCATCCAGAGAACATAGTCTGCCTTACTGTCATATAAGAATGAAATATTTAAGGGGCACTCGGGTGGTCCAAGAGCATCCAACTCTTGGTTTGGGCTCAGGTCATGATCTTGCTGTTTCAGGAGTTCAGGCATGGCATCAGGCTCTCTGCTGGCAGCACAGAGCCTGCTTGGGATTCCTTCTCCCTCTCTCTCTGCCCCTCCTCCATTTGCACTGTTTCTCTCTCTCTCAAAATAAAATAAATTTTTAAAAAGAAGGAAATATTTAATTCAGAGTTTTTTTCATGATTAGGATACATACAATTTGAAGAAAATGTTAATGGATAAAGTGGTAACTTTTGCCACATACAGAATATTGAGGACAGAAGTATTTAAAAGACTGGATATGAAAATTTAAAAAAATAACTAAAAGAGAATCATTTATTTAATTACTTGATCATGAGTACAATATACATGGTTATATTCCATAATTTGATTCTAGAGGAAGGATTTGGCAGATAAATTTAATAAAACGTACCTTGGAAATATCTTGGTTATTTAAATTATTAAAGGGCGCCTGGGTGACTCAGGTGGTTAAGCGTCTGACTCTTGGGATCAGGTCAGGTCATGATCTAAGGTCGTGAGTTCGGCTATAGGCTGAACATGGAGTATGCTTGGGATTCTCTCTCTCCCTGTCTGCCCCTCCTTCATTCATGCTCTTTCTCTCTCCAAATAAATAAATAAACTTTTAATAATAGATAAGGAAATTAATTTAAAAAGTGATATTTATAATATATTAATTACTAAAATTAATGATTGTTTCAATTTCTCATTGCAGTCTCCTACCTCCTTCATTAGTCCTTAGTCTGGATAATGATCAGTGTCATTTCTTCATTCCCCCTTGGAGACTTGAGTGATCTTTTGCATAACATAAATTCTCCTTTGCCTTTCTCTAATAAAATTTTACAGTTTTTCCAATAAGTTGTTAAGTTGACACTTATTTAATTATAATTTTATTCACTTATAAATATCACTACACAGTTTCATGAAAATTAATAAACTCAAGTCCACAACTTTAACTCCACAGATTACCAAAAATGCAGATTTAATTTTTAATTTAGTGAGAAATTAGAGAAAAATGATGTTAACTTCCTTGACAATCTTCTCTTCTTTGGCAAAATTTCTGTTCTTCTTTGCCCTGTTATTTCATATCTGTTGGCTAATATCAAGTGTCCTTAAAGGCTGAGCTTGAGTCTTCTCCCAACTTGACATGAGTCTTTCTTTATAAATTGTCCTTCCTTAACTCCATTTTAAAGTTCTCCTTCTCTATTGATTGCTTTTTCTGAATGTACACAAGTACTCATCAATCCTAGGAATAGTGTTTCAGAAATATCCTTCCTGTGATAAACTCATTTTTAATATATTAAGATAAGGAATGAAAGAAGGAACAATAGGAAGTTGAACTGCCAAAGCATTCCTCTTAAAGGAAAAAAAGGAAGAATCATATTCAGAGGTAGAAATACTATTAGTAAACTAAATAGAAGTCATCTGACTAATATATTTATCAAGAGACATAAATCAAAAGAAAACCCAATTTTTAAAATTTAAATATAAATGCAAATGTATATACAGTAACATTTATAGCACAATTAAAAAGTTTTAAATATATATATTGTACAATCAAATACACAAACACACACTATGACCAAACCAATGTTTAATCTATTTCTCACTCAGTTTTCAGAATGTATTTGTATACCATTCACCTTGCTATGTAATCTCTTTACTATAGCTGCAAAAGAGTATACTATTAAGTACATTAAAAGAGATTAGAATGTAAATTTCCTTTTGACACTCTATTTATGTTTACTACTGACTTCAAAGGACATTTAAGATATAGAAGAGTTATTTTCCCAGGGGTACAAATGAAACATAATCTTGTCAGCAATTCTCATAAACAAGGGATGCAGAGGCAGTTTTAGTGAGACCTAGTTTCCTTTTAACCAGAAATGATTTGTGCACTTTTTTGAGGCAATGTCTATTTGCAGCAATGTTAACATTGACATCAGTAGCTTGAAAATGACAGGAGAAGACAAATAGTCCTCAGGTATAAAAGTCAGCAAATAAGAGGGTTGGCCTTTGGGAAAATGTCAGGATGACCATGAGTGACGACAGATCACAAAAGGGCCACAAATTGAAACCATTGTTTAAATAAAGGTCATACTTCTATAGTGATCCCTGCAGCATTTAAAGAGTGACATTATTAAAACATTATTAAAAAATATCCAAGTAAGGCAAGAATACTTAGTTGATATTCTCTAGGGCACAGGGAACAGTCTAACATATAGCATGTGTTTGTTTGTGCGTATGTGTGTGTGTGTGTATTAAGGACTTGTCTTGTGTGCCTCTCCCCACTGAAACCTCATGATGCAAATGATATTTCAAAAAATAAAGAGGTGATTGCAGTGTACTCTGTCTCCACACTTTCCTCATTGCAAGACTGGAAAAGTCTGGGAGGCAGACCACAGCATCATTGCCATGGCATGTTCATGTATGGTATGGACAGACTGGAGCTAGGTAGTCAAGGAGGATAAAAAAGACCACAATTAGACAGTCATCCCTCTGGTTAGCTGACATAAAAATGCTGGTGGGCACTGCAAATAGTTGTGTAGTCCTCTACTGTTTTCCATAAAATGGGTAAGCTTTCTATATGAAACTGTTCTGATGCTGGTTTTGAGAGCATACCTTTCTGCACTGAGTAAATAAATAAGTAAATGAATAAATGAGTGAATTAATGAATAAAAGAAATGAAGATAAAATTACTGTCAACATTTATATAAAGACAGTCAACAAAATAAATAAAATACAGAAGGATATGAGAAATATGCATTTAAATATTGAAGAATTAAAGATCAGTGAGTTTCTCTATTTCTGGTAAATATACATTTGGTAATCCTGGAACATCCTTTAAAATTCATCACTCCTTCATTTGCCTATTATATCTAGTGAATTATCCTTTGTACACATTAGCTCTGAGAATCACAGCTAATGTTCTGAACAGCCAAAAAGGTTTCCAAAGGTCACAGTTTCTTCTAAATCAGTTCTTATTAACATTTCACGTAATGCAATTAAATTCTAAGTGGCTAATAGTTATAATAAGGACAAAAGCCTCAATAATAGAACAACATTACTGACATCATTTGGATTCTAAAGGAAATGCCCCAGTGAACCAATATTAGTTTATGAGATACTTTTGCATTCCACATGTTTATATGAGGTCACAGTAGGACAAATAAAAACAGCTTACATTTACTGCTGATAAATTGGGTTTAGACTTACTTTCTGGAAATAATAAAAATCCTTGCTATATTTTAATGTTGTTTATATTTGATCTAGTTTATACATCCTGAGTTATTCAAATTATCTTAGCAGTATAGGTAAAATATATTAGAAAAGAGTAAGCATAAAGTATAAAGATTTTAGAGATCTGTTTGGTTTGATTCAGTAATACATTATAAGAATAGTGAAAAAGAGTCTGGTTTAAATTTAAGACATTAATCATTCAACAGACATTTATTGAATTTATAGTGTGAGCAAAGCTTTAATAATACATAGATGGAAAGTTTTCTCACTCATGTCTAGTAGGGGAGCAAATTGTATAAATAAGAAATATGAAATATGAAAAACACAAAATTAGGATAAACATTTGATGAAATTACATAGAGATTAATAAATTGCTAAACTAAACTGATAAATACTTTTCAGAAAGGCTGAGACTTAATCTCTGTATGGAAGAATGAATAAAAATTTGTCAGAAAAAAAAAAGAAACTTTCTGATACAGGGAGTAACACTGAACAAAATTTCAAAATTTCAAGTGTTTTAAGTTTTGTGCAACCTCAGGGAAAGAGGAATATTTCTGTAAAAGGACAAGTGTAGAGTTAGAGCAAGTGAAGTAAATGAGGCCAGAAAATTATGTAAGTCTTTAAAAGTATAAATTGTGAAACACTTTATCTGATCACATGGTTTGACACATTGACTTTCAGGTGGTTCAGGATATATAGAGAAAATGAATCTCTGACATTAGCTCACATAAAGTATTTCTTATGATTTTTGGTATGAAGAGTATCCACTGTCACTGAAAAATATCGTGTCAAATAAGCACAGGTAAGAGAACTAGGTGGTGTAAAATAAATATAAATGAAGTAGAATTTTTTTAATGTTTTAGTGTGACATAAAATGTGTATTGGGAGAAATTCCATTTTCAGTCTGTTATGTAATGACTGGGAATTATTCCCAGCCTGACAAGAAAAAAACTAAATAAAACTGAAGAAACTGGAAATCAATGACTTTTCTTGCCTCTATAAGAAAACCGAGTTCAAAAGGCAAACCACCACCTTGAAATCTAGAAGGAGGAAAGGAGACTGGTGAGGAAGGGTTTTTATTGTGTTTAGGGAGACAGCCAGAGTGAGGTTTCCTGGGTACATTCAGGGGTGTGATTGGTTTGAATCTTTCCACAGTGTAAAAGGTGGGGGAATCAGACTTTCTTCTCTATTTGCTCAAATATAGGGCAGAGAGAAAAGACTGGGTGAGTCCATTAAAGATGTCAACAGTCAAACACGAAAAAGTTGTGTCAAAGTCCTTCTTATGTAGATGAATGTAAAACCTCACATTAAGGTGTATTTGCCTCAGTTCCTATTGCTAGATACATCATTTGAAAATTACAAGTTATGAGAAAAGCTAAGAAAAAAATTCTGTAGAGACAAATGACAAAGCAAGAATACTAGCAAGATTTAGGTATGGCACAGATTTTGCAACTATCTGGGACTTATAATAACTGTGATTCTATATGCAAATGTAGACAATACACACAAATATGTAATAGAAGCCAAGAGCTGCTTGAGGGTGAGTGGTAGCTGTCATTTTTCAAATATGATTGCCATTAATGATTCTTCAAGCTAACAGTGGGAAGGTCACTCAAAACTCATTATGAATACCCTTTTGAGTCGCTTAAATTTAAGAATACAGAATTTATAGAGGATTTTAGAAAGAGGTTCAGGAATTTGCAGTCTGCAAATCATCAGTGGAGAGTAAACCAAATTTGTCAATGTAAAGATCTATCTGTAAAAAACCATGTTTCCTCCAGTGGGTATAGCTTAAGAGCCAGTATGAATCTTGGTATTCTATTATAATTGTAAAAATCAGTACATATATTTTCAAAATTTTGTATCTGCATTTTTAATAATCAAGGCTTAGACTTTAGCTAATAAATATGTAAATATATTTATCCAAATTCAGAGTAGAGAGCATTACTCCACACAAATTAGTAATTAGGTATGAGAAAAACGAATATCAATAACTAAAAGTTGAAAATCAATACACTGAAATAATAATGGCGATAACCATAATATATAACCTAAACTATCTGATGTCAGCCCAGGTCATGATCTCATGGTTCCTGGGTTTGAGCCCTGCGTCAGAGTCTAGGATGATAGCTCAGAGCCTGGATCCTGCATGGTATTCTCTGTCTCTCTCTCTCTCTCTGTCCCTGCCCTGGTGTGCGTTCTCTCTCTCTCTCTCTCAAAAATAAATAAAGTTTAACAAATAACAATTTTAATTAAAAACTGTAAAATATAGGTTTGAAATGGCAAAAAAAAAAAGGCCAAAAGAAATTTAAATGGAATTGTAAACACAAAGTCAATCAACTTGAGTGGGTAGAAATGGAGAAAGAGAGAAATAAGGAATAGGTGACACAAGCAGGAGACTAATAGCCACATGGCAGACCTAAACCAACCATATGATTGTAAATAAACTATTAAAGTTATAAAAATTAGGAAGTACAAAGTAAAATTGTCTGCATTTGTAGACATGCATTTTTTTAATGGGGGAAATCTTAAGTAATTCAGAACATGTACAGAAGAATGAAGAGTAGGCTGATAAGGGGAGATGGATTTATGACTTTACAAAACTGTATCAATCTATTGTCTATTGTCTAAATTAGTTGTACAAATTCATGAGCAATATATAAAAAACAAAATATTCTATCTACATGTTCTCAAAATCTTTGTTATTTTCAATCTTTTCATTTTTAACAATTAATAGTTAAAAATATTTTATAATTTTGCTTTGCATTTGCCTAAGTCCTAGTGAGACTCATCAGCTCCTTGTTCTCTTATTAGCCCTATTTTATTTTCTAAAGCAAACATTTTCATCTTTGCTTACTCACTGAAAATGTTGGCTCTTATTACCAAAGACAGGGTAAATTTTTATAGAAATTCTATGTGTACTTAAAAAGTATATGTAAAAGTTTATTTAGGTGCATATTCTAATTGGTGATTATTAAACTTGTGAATGCATTTTTCAAATCTTTTTAGATCTACTTCCTTTGCTGTAGCTATCATTACAAAGACAAATCTTAAATTTCCCAATATGAAATTGGATTTGTTTAACTTTCCCCTTTGGTTTTAATAATTTGTTTTATATATTTTGTTTTTTCTAAAATTATTTAATGTTTTTATTTATTTCTGAGAGAGAGAGAGAGAGAGAGAGAGAGAGAAAGCATGAGCAGGGGAGGGTCAGAGAGAGAGGGAGACACAGAATCAGAAGCAAGCTCCAGGCTCTGAGCTAGCTGACAGCACAGAGCCGGACTCAGGGATTGAACCCACTAACCGTGAGATCATGATCTGGGCTGAAGTCAGAGACTAACCCAACTGAGCCACCCAGGAGCCCCTGTTTTTCTTATATATAACTATTTAAGATTGATACTCCTCCTGTTGAATTGACTTATCATCATGCAGTAATCCTTTATAATCACTTTTTTTGTCTTAAACCAGACAAATATCAGATATTTTTGTTATCATTTGTTTGATGTATGCTATGAACTGAATTGTGTTTCCACCAAAATTCATATGCTCAATCCCCAAACCTCAATATAATATTAGAGATGGAGGTTTTGGAAAGTAATTAAGTCATGAGGTTGGAGCTCTTATAAGATTAGTGTCTCTGCTGTGAGGACAGAGCAAGAAGGGAGCCAACTGCAAAGCCAGAAAGTTCTCACCAGGCACCAAATCTCCTGGGGCTTTGATCTTGGACTTCCCAGCCTTCAGAACACTGATAAATAAATACCTGTTATTTAAGCCACCCCATCTATGGTATTTTGTTATGGCAATCTCAGCTGATTAGAGTTGTCTAACACAGTCTCTTTTCCCATTCATTTGTTTCCCCCACATTTGGGTCTCATTCATCTCTAGTGTCTAAGAGAGTGTCTAGGGTATTCTTACCTTGACATTTATGCATTCCAACTTCGGCTTACCATAAAATATGCCCGTTTCTAAACATTCCATGTACTTGTAATATTCTTGGGGCTCTACTCTCATTTTTAATCTGTTTATGTGTTTTCTCTTTTTGTGTTTGTGAAAATTGGTGTCTCTTAGGATTTCTCTAACATCCCATGATACCAGAAATGTTTTAAGATTTCATTAATTCTGGTATCTAATTATGATGGAACAGGTTCCTCAGAGTTCCTAGTTACCCATAAGCCCAGAAGCAGAAGCAATCAACACAACTTAAAAATAATGATTTCTATAAAAATCTCTTATCCTAGCAGAAGCATGAATTAGCTAGCATTTAGGGGATGTAATTATATAATTAACACGAATTATTTTATGTTTTTTGGTGAGGAAGAGATGAAGGACAGGGTAGTAAACTAGGAAAATAAGTGTTAGCACACTTCACAGAGAATAGTATACACATTGACAATTAAATAACAAAATGGAGCTATTAAGAGAAGGAATTGATTTGCTGTGTGTCAGGTTCCCAAATGGATGTGCATTTATAGTCACAATATGGGTCTTGACTATTTTAATTCCCGGACATCATGCCTATGTCTGGATTTCCTGGCCGTTAAGTTGCCAAAGCTTCAGCTTAGATTTGTAGCTCTATCCTAGAATCAAATTGCTGTTTCAAAAACTAAAACTTTTCACTTTGCTTCTAGGTCTGTAATGCATTAAAGGTCTGTTATGCATTAATGTTTATTAAAAGTTCATTTTTGGGGGGCGCCTGGGTGGCTTAGTCGGTTGAGCGTCCGACTTTGCTTGGGTCATGATCTCGCGGTTTGTGGGTTCGAGCCTCGCATCAGGCTCTGTGCTGACTGCCAGCTCAGAGCCTGGAGTCTGTTTCAGAGTCTGTGACTCCCTCTCTCTCTGACCCTCCCCTGCTCACGCTGTCTCTCTCTCTCTCTCGCCTAGAAATAGATAAAACATTAAAAAAAAACGTTAAAAAAGTGCATTTTTTTTTAACATTTCTATGTTGGACTTAGAGCAGAATCAACTTTGTCTAAAACATATATGTTATGGTTGTAATATACACATATATAATTTTCATAATTATAACTTTTTAAATCTGGCAAAATGCAAAAAAAAAATAATAATAATCCTAAATTTTCCTCTAATGTGATACATCAAATAACATGTTCT
Source organism: Hyaena hyaena (assembly GCF_003009895.1). Classification (NCBI taxonomy): domain Eukaryota; kingdom Metazoa; phylum Chordata; class Mammalia; order Carnivora; family Hyaenidae; genus Hyaena; species Hyaena hyaena. The sequence goes on from NW_024081517.1 coordinate 421,512, forward strand.
AAAATTTTTATAACTGATTTTATTTTATATATAAAATCATTCAAAAAATACCCTGTAGCATTTTGGATTTGTGCTTGAACTTATATCAATTATATTTTGCAGTAGATTTCATAGTGCCATTTAAAAAAATCTACGCTTTAAAAATCTATGTAGGTTGCTGAATGCATATCTAATTCATTGCCTTCAAGTTCTTATGGAATTCCTTGGAAAACATCCAGCACATTTTATTTATCTATTATCCTCTGTGTTGAAAGCTGAACTAATTTTCTAAAATTCCTATTTTCTAAGAATAAGTGAATGAATTTAATTTATATTCTCTTTTGTTTTGTTTTAATGCGTGCCACCAATTTTGATTCGAGTTGTTTTTCAGTTTTAACTATATGACTATTTTTCTTTTAATTTACATCTGTAGGCTGCAAACATTTTTCTATAAAGGGCAAGATAAACATTTTTGGCTCTGTGGGCCATGTAGTCTTTGTCACAACTACTCAGTTCTTCCTTTATAGCATGAAAGCAACCATAAATAATTCATAAAGAAATAGTGTGGCCAGAATTGGCCCACTGTAGGCTGTGGTCTACAGTGTGCCAATGCCCACACTTCAATTTGAACACAAATTAAAATAAAAATTCAAATATAATCAGTCTAGGAGTTTGGAGATATACTACTTTTTAAATTATTTTTGCCCCTGTAGGACAATTCCTTTACAAATTTATGTACTCACTATTATTTTCCCGTTTTTAGAGTTACTTTTGCAATTATTTTTCTTTTTCCTTTAAAAATTTTTTTTTGTTAATGTTTATTTAATTTTGGGAGACAGAGAGAGACAGAGCATGAGTGGGGGAAGGGCACAGAGAGAAAGAGAAACAGAATCTGAAGCAGGCTCCAGGTTCTCAGCTGTCAGCACAGAACCTGACTCTTGGCTCAAACTCACAAACTGTGAGATGATGACCTGAGCCAAAATCCCATGCTTAACCTACTGAACCACCGAGGCACTCTGCAATTATTTTTTTCTTATCCTTGAAGAACTTCTAATATAACTTTTAGAGAAGACATTCTGAAAACCTCTATACCTAAAATTATATTTGCTTTACCTTCACACTAACTGATAACTGGATATGAAATCTAACCCTGATGTGTTTTTCCTTAAAAATGTTGAAAATATTACATATTCTTCCTGTCTGTATTTTGTTCCTGGGAAGTATGATGTAAATTTTGTTTTGTCTTATACCTATGTTTCTTTCCAGCTGTAAGCAGAAAAACCTCCTGCCGCACCCAGGTAACGGCAACACTCTAATTTCTGGAACCTCTGAATTTATGTTACATGAGCAAAGGTAATTAAAGTTGTAAATATAGTCAAAGTTGTTAATCAGCTGAATTTGACATGGGGAATTATTCTGGATTATGTGAGCATTCCTAAAAAATTTCCAAGTCCTGAAACATGGAAAAGAGATGGGAAGAATGGGCCAGAGTGACCAAAGGTGTGAAGGGCTCAACCTGTCATGGGTGGCAACAAAGATGGAAGAAGGGGGCCACATGTCAAGAAAGGCAGATGGATTGTAGAAAGGCAAAGAAAAGGATTATCTCTAAGAAGTTCCAGAAAGAAACACAGCCTCGCCAACACCCTGATTTTAGCACAGTGAGACTTGTTTCAGACTTCTGAACCCTAGTAGGTAATGAACCTGCATTGTTTCATGCCACTAAGTTTGTAAATTGTTACAACAGCAACAGAAAGCTAATATATCTTCCAATGCTTTAGTAAATTTTTTGTCATTGTTTGAGACTTTTATTGTAATATTTCCATATGGATGTTCTCTCTTAAATGTCAAATTTGGTAATATATGATACATTTTATCAATATTTTCAATCATGTGTGCTCAGATAAGCAAATATAGTGAGAGAAGAGGGTACAAAAATCCATACTGGATTGGCCAAACTCTAGACATCTCTTATCCACTCCATTCAATAGGTAGGCTTTTATTACACTATGATATAAATCACCTTATCACAGGCACACTAGGATGGAACAGCTGTTTTTCTGTCTTTTCAGTGATCTTCTCATACTATAATGGGGCAGAGATAAGGGCCCAACAAAAGGAAATTGTAAAACAAAATCATGGGTTTTTCTTATGAAAAGGAGGACCAATGTGTGAAACAGGGAGAATAAGTAAGAAAAATGCAGTCCAGGTTTGAGAAATGGTTAAGTTCAAGCTTGATGAATAGACTAGAAGACATCACTTGACCTGGGTTCCTTTCTTAATCAAAGAACATAATTTTTTCAGTAAGTCTCCTGAATAATTTAAGTTAAAAAATATAAAATAGTATTTTTAGAAATGTGCTTAAAAAGGAAAAATAAAAGTATGCCCCACTTTCCCAATGTGTTTAGAACCAAATTAATGACAAGTGTATCAAATATGGCTCATAATCCAAGATAAATCCATAAGTGTTCGTGCATCATAAATTTTCTTATTTTTGTTGCCAATTATTTACAAAATAATTTGTAATACAAATACAAATACAAATACAAAAATATATAAAAAGTCTTTGTGTGTTTACAAAGAAAAAATACCCCTTATTGTTTTTTATTGACTACTTGAACAAACTTGAGATGCCATTCTTAATGTGATGAAGTCTCTGGCAGAATGTCTGTGTCACTTCCTGCCATCTCTGGTGCCATATCCCAAAGTGAAATTAATGATGAGTCTCATGAATCTGTCAGCTAAATGCAGTTGCAATTTAATTCCTTCAATCCTTTATCAGTAACATCCCATTTACAATAAGAGATTTGAGATTTAAACAAGCTGACCTTTCAAAATACTGCATGTTTGACTTCAATATTTTTTCAAAGCTACAACTGAATTTCATTATGGTGACAAAAATCACAAAAGTACTGACAATGCACACTAAAATATATAATGGAGTAGGCTATTGTAACAATAGCAGAAACATATTTACCAGCAATATTCTCTTTCCATCCAGTTGTGCTCTATTGTCAATATATAATGATACATATTATTCAAAACAGTGAACTGTAAATGTGATGAGAAATGGTACACTCTTTTGCAAAAATGATTTAAATATCACCTAATCTGAAGTCAGCAATTGTGGGTACTTTGCTGGTTCATTTTTATTTTTAATTTAACAGCTGCATGAGGCTGTTATGGGAACTGGATGACAAACTGTCAGATTTTGAGGAACAGTGATCCTTTGATTATAAAAGAGCTATGGCAATAAACACAAAGAACTGAATAGTCAATGGAACTTTAGAGCTCTGTTTTTCAAGTTGACGGCTGTGACTCATTAGGAGACATAAAAAACAATTTGATAAATGTTATTAATATTTTTTAAATGAGACATAATAGAAACACTAAAATATGTGGAATACAGATATTTCTTAATGAAATTTTTATTATATGTGTATACCTGCTGGTTCATGTAAAATATATTGTCTCCTATAGGTTACAGTAAAAGTGTTTGAAGTCAGAGATTAGAGGGGTAGCAGGTTGTTATGTACATTTAATTATCTCATAAATAGGACTCTGGTATGAGTTTGTTATTTGATATCATTATAATAATTATTATTGAGCTTCTACTATATTTCAAGACTACTGTACTAGGCTAAACACACACAGTTTAGTCTTACTAAATCCTTTTTGGTAGATGACATTATCTTCTTTCAGGAAAAAGTTTAAGCTAGTTATCTAAAGCCAAATAGGATAATCTTTGACTCTTTTATGAAGAAGTAGGTACTATGGTTTTATCATTCAACCGTATTGAATATATTTGTGATATATGATAAGAAAAATGGAAGAATTTGCTCAGAATATATGCTAAGATGGCTACAGCAATGTATAGTTATAAATATTTTGGCAAATGACAGCTCAACTTTAGGTAGACTTTACAAAAAGGGAATTTTATTACTTTACGTGATAAAGAGGGCAGGATTCTTGCTAGCAACAATGGAACTAGACCTGACTTTCTCAACCTCTATTTGCTTCTTTAGGAAGATCTTGATCACTTCCTCTTGTAGATTCTGTGTCTTTTGGCTCTGACAGCTTCCACCTTTGAGCAGAAAGAAATTGTGAGCAGAAAAGGTAAGGAAAGGCTCATCTGCCCTCTGCTTTCGTACTGTATCTGAATGGATGACAGTTTATAATGGGAGAAATTATTAACTTTCATGAAAGGGACACACACTTGGAATTGTTTAATAGTGTTCTGGGATAATACATTTTCCCCCAATTTCTGTGACTCTTTCTGTATATTTCTCTTTTTAGGCAGTTCAAACTTTGGCAGGGCATAATGAATTCAGCTTTTAGCTTTGAGTAATTACATGACTGGTAGTTCCTCAATCAGTGGAACTAAGAATGTTTCTTCTTTAATCAAAGAATGTTTATCCTTGGAGTATGCTGGATACTTTTTTAAAAAGAGTAAACTGTATACTTTAACACTGTGTTTTTTTTTTCCTACACAATGGTCCAGAATCTCAGAAACAAGTTAATATGATCCATGATTCAAAGAGCTAAAATAATTATTTAGCCAAATGACTTGTAACTATGCTACAAACTGACAAAAACAATTATATAATGTAAGATTAAACAAAATATATTATTAAAATTTATATAATAATATAATGCAAAATTAAGTACAAATAGTAAGCAGGCCTAGAACTGTTCCTAAAAATTGTTAATATATTCATCATACCAAATAGTACTAGATCTCTATCTCTTCGTATTCTAATGACACCTTCCATGAGGAATTCACTCCAAGTAAACCCAAAAAACTTCAGAGGCAGTACTCTGAAAAAGTGTCTGACAGGGGTGCCTGGGTGGCTCAGTTGTTTAAGCGTCTGACTTCAGCTCAGGTCATGATCTCATGGTTCATGGGTTTGAGCCCTGTGTCAGGTTCTGTGCTGACCCCTAACTCAGAGCCTGGAGCCTGCTCCAGATTCTGTGTCTCCCCCTCTCTCTGACCCTCCCCTGCTCACACTATCTCTCTCTCTCTGTCTCTCTGTCTCTCTCAGAAATAAATAAAACATTAAAAAATTATAAAAATATAAAAATGAAAAGGTATCTGACAATCTGTATGAAATGAGTTTAAAAACTAGTGAAGAGTGCAGGTTTTCCCAGAGATACTGTATCTAAGAAAACAATGAAGTCTGTAGACGTTTCCCAAAGATATGGTATGTTATCCTAGATTCATTAAATGGACCTTCTTAGTCAGCTTAGGCTACACAATATCACAGATAGCATGGTCTACACAACAGAAATTTATTTATCACAAGTCTGGAGCCTAGAACGCTAACATCAGGGTGACAGCATGGTCAGTTTCTGGAGAAGTCTCTCTTCCTGGTTTATTGAACTTTCAGTGTTCTCAAATAGCAATGAGAGAGAATAAGCTCCCTGGTGTCTCTTATGAACACACTCTTCCATCATGAGGGCCTCCCTCTTGACCTCATCTAAACCTAATTATCCCCCAAAGTCCTAATCTCCAAATACCATCACATTGTGGGCTAGGGCTTCCACATGTTAATTTGGGGACAATTCAGTCTACAGTGATATCAGTGTCTTCCTTTGATTTAGGAAGATATCTGGTTGACTGATGCTGAGTATAAGAAAGAGAATCTTGGACACCTCTTGTGAGAGTTATCCCACTACAGCCTATCACCATGTGTGCCACACAGAAAACACTTAAAATACTGAATCTGTGAACACATGAATGAACACCTCCAACCCAGCATATTGAAGGTAATATGATAGAGTGACTATGAATTCATATGCTAAATTAATCTGGACTGCCAAAATCTGAACCTGGCTTTACCATTAATGGACCATATAATCATTAGAAAGTTATTGAAATTTTTTGCTACAACTACCTCATCTATAAAATAAGAATAGGAATAATATCTATAAAAATAAAATCATGTTAAGGATTAAATGGGATAGTATCAAATGATTAAAAGAGTTCTCAGCACACTATAAATGCTATACAAGATTTAACTAATTTATTATTATTATTATCATTATTATTGAAACTCAGCTCATTTGTCACATTTGAAGTCACTCCCTCTCCTTCAATGTCAATGGTAATTAATAATCATCTACCCAGTTTCTCAAACCTGAAATCTGCCCCATTCCTTTCTCCTGCTCTTTTCATCACTTTTACATATGCAAACACTTATTTGTTCTTCAAGTTTAAGCCAAGAAGCTTTCCTGTTTCCTAGCAAAGTGCTATCTCCTCAGAAATTTCCATATTCTTACATTTAGCACCTCATTTAAAGACAATTTAATGAAAAATGTGGTTTTATTTGAATTTTTCTTGTTTACTTGTACTTTATTTCTGGTCTCTGACATAAAAATATAAAAAATAAAGAATGCTTAATAAAGATTTAAGTAATTGAACTGAAAACTATATTTTGGAAGAAAAACAAATGTGACATATAAAGTCACTTTATATAGCAATGTAACATTAGTGTATGTGGGGGTAGGGGGACGGAGAATTTTTCCTAAAAAACGGACCCTCATAAAAACTGTCATTTGTTTCAGGGGAGTTTGATATGGTTAATGGTCTATTTAGTTTTATGTGTATAATGGCTATAAGGCTCGCTGAAAAATATGTATCAAATACTGAATTTTTTCAATAGACAGATCCACAAAGAACTCATCAGCCTCTTTGTCACCTTGACTTCTAGAAGTGGCAAAGTGACACTTAGTTTGATTTGGTTAGTTGTTTCTCTCAACCACTCCCCAGGAGGTTAATGAGTTCTGAAATGCTCAAGTGGTAAGAAAGAGAAAACTTAATAGTGAGTAGGAAAAAGCCTGAAACCAACACAACGAAATTAATATTTGAATGACTAAATGTAAGTTATATTTAAGTGCCATAGCATTATTTTAATCATTTGATACTAACCCTTATATTTTATATAATATATAAAATAAATATAAGATATATTAAATTTAGGAGTTCAAGTGGCTTTTCCTTTAACTGAATGACTACAGAATTGAAAATATATATTTTATATTTATTTTATGTATTATATGCATAAGAACTATTTATTTATTTAAAATATAAAACTAGGAGCACCTGGGTGGCTTAGTTGATTGGGAGGCCACTTCAGCTCAGGTCATGATCTCTCCATCTGTGGGTTCGAGCCCAGCGTTAGGCTCTGTGCTGACAGCTAGCTCAGAGCCTGGAACCTGCTTTGGATTCTGTGATTCCCTCTCTCTCTGCCCCTCCCCTGCTCAAGGTCTGTCTCTCTCTATCTCAAAAATAAAATAAACATTAAGAGATAATTTTCCCATAACATAGTAAAAACTGTATTTGCCACATCTCTAACAGAATGGATAACAAAGAAAAATTAAGCTTTCCATTGGTAAATTGGAATTATAGAACCACCTGAAAGAAAAGAGTATGACATTTAAACAAATCAATATCTATAAAGTCTGTGGTATTTATACATATATTGTTTTATAACAATTTTGCCTTTAGTTAAGTTTCTGATAATGATTTTCTAACCACCAAAACCCTTAATTAATTTTGGAAAATGAGTCAGTCTATCTTTAAATCACTAACCCATTGAAATATATATTATATAGCATATATAAGTGTTACACATAATTAATATGTAAAATATATGTGTTATATATAACATGTAACAGATATAATCAAATATTCTATAATATATACATATATAACATATAAATATAATGTATTTTGTTTTATGCATATATATCATATATATGTGCTTTTAGATGTTACTTTTTTATAGAAAGTAACAGAATCTTATTATTTTCAGCAGTTTGTTGTGAACCCAAATCTGCCTTTATAGGTGACTTCTAAATTAGATGGGACTCTTGTACTTAATCAATTGTTTTATACTACATAAGCCATTATGGCTAGTAATTCCTCTTGAAGGATTTGGTACTGGCCACAAAAAATTTGGTTACTACATTAAAAAAATTACTACTTGTCTTGAATGCCTGAATAGTTTGTATCAGCAAGATATTTTGGTAAAAGATGTTTCAATTCTTCCTTTCCTTTAGTTGTTATATCTTTTTCTTTCTTTCCCAGTTGAAACTAATTCTCTGAGAATGCTTCAGTTTGAATGTCAGTGTTTATGAAATGTGTATTCAAACCCTGCAGTCATAGGTAAATTGCAGTCTCACATATTGATGCTTGGCTAGTAGGTGCCTTCTTATTACAAAACACTTTACTCAAGGGATGACTATAATAAAGAAGTCAGACCTGTAAATTGTAATGAAAATGTTCAACCTGGTCTTGTTGATAAATATTTTTCTCACAGTCTACAATTCTATTTAACTTTTGTTATTGTTATTCTTATTAAAGCTTTGATAGGACCTTTTAAAAAGGTGACCAGAAAGCATAGAAGGCTTGAGCATTTTTATTTCTTATTCAACAAACACAGAAGTCAACCAACAAAGATTAAAGGGTAAAGGACAGGAATACACAGGAGAAGGAAAAAAAACCTTCCAGATAAAATTGTTTATGCTAATTAATTTTATTAATGTAATAAATTAAATAAACTTAATATTAATTTATTAATGATTAATTTATCTTTTATTAATTTAATAATGATCAAAGGCCATAATAGGATTTTCCTATAGAGGAGAATTCAAATTTCTTCAGTCCCTTTGTGCATTGTTCTCTTATTTTCTACATTAAACTATTATCACTGACTTTTCTTACCTCTTAGAGAACTTAGTTGCCATCTGAATGCCATGGTCTGGGAAATAGTAACTCATTGAAATGTGAGCAGAATTCATCTCAGTGCTCAGAGATTTATAAAATCAATGCCAGTTTTTCTAATATCAACACATGTTACATATCTGTGGCCTATTCCTCCTTACAGTCATCAGAAAGTAACAAAAAATTGTCAGTTTAACTTTAGTGGCATTAACATTATCATTGAATATAATTATCTTTTTTTTTCTGATCTTTTTAATTTCTTGGAGCCTTGCAAAAAACAGCAAAAACAACGTGTTAAAGTAAGTGAGATTAGGGGCTCCTGGGTGGCTCGGATAGTTAAGCATTGGAGTTTTGATTTTTGTTTCAGGCCATGATTTCATGGTTTGTGGGATAAAGCACCACTTTGGGTTCTGTGCTGGCAACATAGAGCCTACTTGGCATTCTCTCTCTCTCCCTCTCTTTCTGCTCTTTCCTCGCTTATGGTCTCTCTCTCTCAAAATAAATAAATATTAAAAATAAAGTTGAAAAAGTAAGTGAGGGGTGCCTGGCCTGGATCTCTCTCTCTGATCCTTCCCCACTTGCACTTTCTCTCTCTCTCTCTCTAAATAAACTTAAAAAAAAGTAAGTGAGATTAAATTGAGAATCTAAGCTTCATTAAACAAATGGTAGAGTAATCTGCCCATTCATGAAAGGTATCCTAATTGATGCCTAACTGATTTGAAAAGAGAACATTTACACAATATATGACAATTCTTCTCATGTAGTTTGTTTCTACCTTTGTCATGAATAATCCAAAATAATAGGTATTTCAAAGGTAATTTATGATTGAGATAAGAACATCCTAAGAATTCACTTTTGTGTCAAATATTCCTTTTCTCGAAGCTTTTAAATTTAATTCTCATTAGAAACAAAATTAAAAGTTTTAAATATAGTCTTAAAATAGACTGGGGCATAGTTATGTAACTATGAATAGGGAAAATTTTGGAAAAAAAGGAATGTTTGTTTTTAACATGTTCTTTTCCTCTATTTCAACTCATTTTCTCCCTCTTTTCTCCTCTCATTGTATTTTATTAAAGCACAGCTGAGTGCTATCATATCATGTAGGTCATATCTTTGTATCAGCCAATAAGACCCTTATATCCTACAAAAATTCCCTGGGATCCTGATGCCTCCTGCCAGATAAGATTTACTATTTTCTGCTGAGATGTTTATAGGTCTTATTGTGTTAACACGAAGTATAGTGTTACCCATTGTATTTTATTCTATTTGATATTAATTGACAAACCTTTTGTTTAAATTTTTTGAATACTTATATATACACGTTACATAATTCAAAAGAAATAGAGTGGTACAAGTAAAAGTTAAGTTTTTCCCCTTTTTCTTTTCCCCAACCATGCAGTTGTATTTATTTCTGGAACTATCAATAGAATTGCTTTTAAGTTTCTAAAAAGAGTCATATAATTCTTTATTGATTCTATAGCACTGAGGAACATGTATAAGAAATATATTAGCTACATACATTTCTACACCCTTATTTTTTGGAAGTTCTTGCTAGACAGCCTCATCTTGTTCTCATTATTTCTTTTTATTTTATTTTATTTTTATTTATTTTATTTTATTTTATTTTTTTGGTTTCAAGTTTTTATTTAAATTCCAGTTAGTTACTATACAGTATAGTGTTAATTTCAGGGGTAGAATTTAGTGATTCGTTCATCTTTTATATAAGAGAGCCAGTGCTCATCACAGTGAGTGCCCTCCTTAATATCCATCACCCATTTAACCCATCCTCCCAACCTCCTCTCCAGATACCTCACACTGGTCAGAATGGCTAAAATTAGCGACACGGGAAAAACAACATAGAGGATGCAGAGAAAGGGGAACCCTCTTACACTGTTGGTGGGAATGTAAACTGGTGCAGCCACTCCAGAAAACAGTATGGAGCTTCCTCAAAAAGTTAAAAATATGGGTGCTTGGGTGGCTCAGTCAGTTAAACCAACTGTCTGAGCTCTGACAGTTATATATATATTATTTATATATATATATATATAAAACTTGAGATGAATGGAGCTTGAGAGTATTATGCAAAGCAAGTAAGTCAGCAAAGAAAGACCAATACCATATTATTTCACTGATATGTGGAATGTAAGAAACAAAACAAATGAATATCTCTTGGCGGGCGGCGGGGGGTGAGCTAGTATTACCCATTTTAGATATCTCTTTATCAAAAATCAGACTAATTGTAGGAATTTTTGTCTAGAGAGTGAGCCAGCAGTACAGAGATCTGGGACAGATTGACAGGATGCTCCTAGTTCCATGTACTTATACTGAGGTGTGCTTTGGTTTGGAATGAGAAGGAAAAGCCCATCTATTAAAAATGATGGGTGGCACAGGTTATCTAGAAATTCTGGATAGTAGAGTACAAATTTAAAAGTTTAGGAGTTCAAATGAGCTTTTCCTTTACTTGAATGACTGACTGCAGAATTAAATATATATGTTCAAACTCTAAAATTCAATCCACATTGTTTCTTTAAACCAAACCAAAGATCAATCAAAGAATGTGTTTTCCAGGATTTTTCGCCTCGAAGACCATGGAGTAGAAAACTGGAATTGAACTAATTCCAACATTGATTTTAAAAGTAATGGAACAGGATTGAGATTATTCTGATTACTTAGAAATGCTGATAATAACATAATACTCCTCTTTGGAGCTATCTTATCAAATCAATACCCATAGACAGTGAGAAATGAAAGGACAACACAAATTATTGAATAGTTTGAAGAATTGACTCTTAAGGGAAAACCTATTGCATTGTTAAAGAGGATGTAATTTATGTATGCAAATTCATAGGAAAGAAAAAATGATAAATAAGAGAATAAATAAGATTTTATTTACAAATACTGAATAATTCATTCAAACATAAACTTATTAGTGAATAAAGCAGTAATATGTGTATTAAGTCAGATTGACAGAAGCTGCCACATTTTTAATGTTGCAATTGGCTTTTCATAAGTATCCTAGACTGTCTGCAACAGTGAATTTACTATGAAGGAATGAAAGATATTTCTGGTTCAGAACACATCTCATTACCCACCTGCTGTTCTTCTCATGTGTTTAACCTGTTAATCAAAATACCACCTGGTACATATCATTTGGATATTAGGAAACATAATTGTTTATCTTTTAGAGTTCAAAGGCTTTGTCTTTGAATCAACTGAGGGCACATTCACATATCAGGATAAATGGAAACATTCTATTTTGCAATATTTATTTTTAAGACTCTACCATACAGCCTACATTGTTTTAGGGTCTTACTGTAATGCACTGACATACAAATAATAGTATATTGACAACTTTTGTTGGGTCATCATGTTCCCTTATGGCTTTGCAAGTATAAAAAAATGCTTCTATAGTTTCAGTAAAGCTAAAGGGAAATATACTAGTTACAATGACATTTAGATCAAAATAACAACTGAAATGTCACTGAAAAGATACTGTTGATAATAGAAAGTCACACAGTGTGGCAAAATAATTAGTGGCAAGAATACTACAGCTTTCAGTTAAATACAAATTATAATTGGGGCACCTAGGTGACTCAGTTGGTTAAGCATCTGACTTCAGCTATCATAATTTCATGATCTCACTGTTCATTAGTTTGAGCCCCACATCGGGCTCTCCACTGACAATATGGAGCCTGCTTCAGATCCTCTCTCGCCCTCTCTCTCTGTCCCTCCCTTGATCCCATTCTCTCTCTCTCAAAAATAATGAACATTAAAAAAATTTTTAAAGACAAATTATAACTATTGTTTTTTTCACATATTACATACAAATTTGCTGCTGATTTTCCTAAATATAAAGGGATAGAAAATAAGATGCTACACTGCATTCCCCCCCCACACACAAAAACCTCTTTAATGTTATAACTGAAGTCTAAAATGCACTTACTAACAAGTAAACTGGAAACAATTTGAAAATTAATTCATGATTTCCACCACCAGTTCTTGGACTATTATATAAAGAACTTGCCTCACACTAACTTTGCTAAAGGGATATATTGCTGTTTTATTTTACATGGGATTTGATACAGAACCTAAAATTACATATAATTTAATTAAAGAGACTATTATCAGAAATAACTAAAAGGCTATGCTTGGTGTTTTAGAGAGATATAGACACAGATGATATAGATATGTAGATATATACACTCTTGTCTTGAACTTAAGTAGTATTCATCATTTTCTCAGCTTTGTAGAGATATGCCATTTAATAGTTATTTCCTGACTTGTATATTCAGAGTCACAGCAATTGGTAAAAGCATATATTCATACAGTGAATGTACAGTAACTCTTTTTCCTATCATTAATCATTACATGGTCTTTCATTCAAGGACTGGAGTTATCTTTATTTTATTACAAACACTTTGACTTCACAAGTGCAAAACAAGCTGTATTTTAAATTATGCGGATAAAAGTACAGTTAAATAAAACTTGCAAACGGAATGTATAATTTTGGACTAAAAATGGAATATTTATTAAGGGAAAATGAGTGACTAATAGAGTTGTGAAGCGCAAAAGACATTGCTTGGCTATACATCTTCTCTCCGGTTAGATACGGTTCAATGGATCTTCTCTGATAATTAACAGCAAACAATTATTGTTTGCTTCTCTGAAACTTGTATATTATGTTTCATTAGTTCATATAACTGTGTGAGTTCAAAATCAATGCATTTTTTATATGGGTTGATTGTCATAACCTCCAGTAATCTTTCTTGACCCAAATTCTAAAATAACATAGAAATACTTCAAATCTGCCGAAGACCTTAGAAACATAATATTATTTCAACTTATACATAGTGTTGATTCAATATTCTTTAGGTGTATTTATACATTCTTTGCTTACTCTACTATTATAATTTATTTTAATAATTAGGCAGTAAATACCTGTTTTGTGCTCCTCAATTAATCAAACCAATTTTGATTACATTCAACTTTTCATTAAACAAATACTTTCAATGTGCCTATCAGGTATTTATCTCTTCTGAGTGAAGGTAATATAAGATGTATAATCTTTGGGGGACAGAAACTGTCAACTAAACTCAGAGTATTTATATTTAAATATAGTTTATTTTAAGAAAGAGCTATTCTTGAAGCCATTTTAGTCATTATATGTGAAATATTAAATTTTCCCAAAAAACTATGTTTAGATTTGCAAAGTATATTTAGCCTTACAGATTTCAAATTTATGCTACATAAAAATATAGATACATGGAATCATGGAGAAATTGAATAGTTAAAGGAAATTCAAAAGTTGAAAACTTCACATAAAGTCAGCTATTGGTAGTTCTAAAATTTTATTTTAAATATGTTGTCAGACACAGATACCACAGTTAGGGAATGTCATTGTAGATAGAATCAAGCAGTATAGAAATCACTGTATATTACTTTCTTTTTGAGTTTGATGGATACCCAGTTTGAACCATATCTGAACATCATATACACACATCTATATGTATAAATATAAGTTATAAATATAAATTGTATGTATGCATACAACTACTTCTTATATGATAAATCATTGTTGATTTAGCAATAATTAATAAGTAACAATTGACTGATTCAAGAAATTATACTTTTAATTCACTATAGCCTTATATAATTTCTGTTCTAACTTTGGAATTTAACACCAAATGTGCAAAATTATAGAGTAAAATGAATAGCAATTACACAGGAGATGACTTAACAGCTGTCAGCTTCTGCAAGAATGGCAGTGCACCAATTCCCTTGGCATTCATGAAGCTGTTACCATGGCTGTTGTTGCCCCTGTCTTTGCTGAGGTTAAAAGCAATCATAAGATACTTTTTTTGGTTCATTTACTCAGTCTGTTGATTAACATAGATTCAATGCCAGAAAAGTGTTACAATTGACTGGAATGACATTTAGACATCAAAATTATCAAGGATGCTCTTTTGGTAGCATTCGTTTCAAGGTATCTTTTTGAACATTATACACTACATCAGGTAATTAATTATAAGTCACGTGCGTGTGTGTGTGTGTGTGTGTGTGTGCATGTGCATATGTGCATTTTTCTCTCTCTGTATGTGTATATCTCTGTATGGGTACATATGGCTTTCACAGCAGTAAGCAGTGATACATTTAGTGTTCAGAGTCTCCAAGATTATACTCCCTGTCACCATAGCCATATGCTCATTGGTATTATCATTCTATGAATGTGTTTGAAAGTACTGAATAATCACTCCATATATTTACATAATGTTGTCAGTTTTAAAAGCCCATTCATATTCACTATGTTGTTTGATAATGACTTCCATTGAACCCAGCCACAAAAGCAAAATAGAAATTATAACACTTTAAAGGTGAGAAATTGAGTTTCTAGAGGTTAAGTGTCCAGTATGACATTTGGATCAGGCACTGAGATGCCAGATCTAGTAACTGCATGTCCATAGTACTGTTGTTGCTTTTGTTTTTCTTTTATAGAAGCAAATAGTCCTTTTCAGATTTGAGTAAGCCATATTCCTGATAGCATGCCAAGAGTGGATATGGCATGGGGGATAATAAATATTATATCCCTTCATAAGGTTACATTAAGAGAAAAAATATTTTAATAGTAATTTTAATCTCCATAAATATCTTCTTAAAACTTTTTGTGTCCTTTTTCTCTCAGAGACTAATTCTATATTAAGTTTTTTAAAATTAATTATAAAAGGAGACCATCAGACTGAGGTGACTCTAATGAGGCTATATAAGCAAACCAATATCTATACCTGTAAATGTCTCAAGGTTATGAAATTGAAACTTACAGGCAACCAATCACAAACAGCCAACTAGGCTTTAACGTATAGCAGGTCAAATATTTGCTTTGCTTCGTTTCTACCTTTTCTGTAAAAAAAAGGCTTTTCCCCACCTCCTGTCAGAGGAGCAGTCCTAATCACTTCCTGTTTGATGTTGCTTACTTTAATAGATTTTTTTACTCAAATAAACTCTTAAAAAGTTTAACATGCTGGAGTTGATTTTTTTTTTATTTTTATTTTTTTTAATTTCTGGGAGAGAGAGAGAGAAAGAGAGACAGACAGACAGACAGAATCTGAAACAGGCTCCAGGCTCTGAGCTAGCCATCAGCACAGAGCCCGTCGCGGGGCTTGAACCCACGAACCATGAGATCATAACCTGAACCGAAGTGGGCGACCTAACCGAGCCACCCAGATGCCCCGCTGCAATTTATCTTTTAACAAACTTCTTCCCAAATGTTGTTGCCACACCGATATTCCATCAACACCTGGGAGGAGAGAGGACACCTGTGAACTTGGGATAGCCTTCTGAATAGTCAAAGAGTACTGATCATTGGATAATAAAAATGTAAACAACTCATGAACCAGAAATTCCACTTTTACATTAAAAAAGGGGTGGGGGGCTGGGGGCGCCTGGGGGGCTCAGTCGGTTAAGAGTCTGACTCTTGATTTCAGCTCAGATCATGATGTTAACATTTGTGGGTTTGAGCCCACCCATGCGTGGGGTTCTGTGCTGACAGTGAGGGATTCTAGCTCTCCTTTCCCCCCTCCCAACCCCGCAACTGTGCTCTCTGTCTCTTTCAAATAAATAAATAAACTTTAAAAAATGAAAAATTAAATATAATAATGCTTGCACATGCACACACAAAGACACACTTACAGATTTGAACACAGGTTTTTTACAATAGCAGAAATCAAGAAAAGCCTGAAATGTCAGTCTAGGGAAGTAAGTAAGTGCTTATCTGTTGCTTACCAGTGCTTACAATCCTGAAACCACAGTGCTGGAAAAATATAGCATGCTTGATAATCTCACATACAGAACAAAATCATTAACAAAACTCAAAATGCCAAAAACAATACTGTTTATGTGCATACTTTTGTAACTTTAACATTTGCTAAAGTAGATGCCCAGCATATTGAATGCAGAGCCACTGTTCAACAAAAGAGCATAAGGGAAAGTGAAATAGAGAAGTTTATTACTCACAGGTCCTGGAGAAGATACAGGGGAAGATGAAAGCAGGGTATAGGCAGAGAGAGCATGGCAGGCAAGAGCTGGGACACACACAGGTGTAGTGTCTGAGTTCCTGTGCTTAAGCCATGTTGGTCAGTTCAAACCAGAAAGGGTGAGGTTTTGATAAGCTTCACCAGGGTTTTATCTAAGGTGCTCACAAGGGTGGGGACAGTCATATCAGGAACTTACTTTTATTTAAGACTCTACAGGTGGTTATGTAGGGCATGTGCTGGCATGAGGGGTTAGTATCAGTTAAAGACCCCTGCAGACCAGGAGCCCACACAAAATGAATGCCCAAGGCAGTAATATTATGGAATAGTAACTTTCAATAATACCATCAGTATTAAGGTATAAAGCAAAGAACACAAAATTCAGGAGAGTGGTTATCTCTGAGGTAGAAAAGAGAGGCAAGGAAAACACTGGAAACTTCAAATTTCATCTGCTTTTATATCTTGAATAAAAAATAAAGATCATATCTATCATTTAATCACGTTAATTATTATGTTTTTCAATTTGGGGCGCTTGGGACATGAGCATTTAATTACTTAGTTATTATACTTAAAAAACAATAATTTAAAATACTTGTCTGAGAAATTTGCTTCCTTACTGCATCCGCTATGATAAATTAGAATTTCTTCTAGGAGCACCTGGGTGTCTCAGTCAGTTAAGTGTTCAACTTCAGCTCTGGTCATGATCTCACGGTTCATGAGTTCAAGCCCTGAGTCAGGGGCTTCACATTCTGTGTCTCCCTCTCTCTCTGCCCCTCCCCCTGCTTGTGCTCTGTCTCCCTCTGTCTTTTAAAAATAAATAAATGTTTAAAAAGATTTTAAGAATTTCTTCAATTGTTTTTTTTAATGTACCCATCAGTTCTTTCAAAAATGAAGAAAAGTATTTGTAAAGTGAATATGAAATTTATTAAAAAATCAATATGATTTTTTATCATATCATATCATCTTATTTAAGTCTACACAGCATGGCATTTTCAGAGAATTGCAGGATTTTGTGGATTATATGCTAGAGAACTAAACTCATTAAAAAAAAACTTCTGTAACTTTATGCATAATGGATCAACATTTTCTATCAGTTAATGTACTGATGAAAGCTTTCTAAGGTTAATTATGCTTTACATAAACTTTATTTACATAAAAAGTAAAGTAACTATTCAATTATTTTCTGGGATTTTTTTAAAATTATGGAAGTATGAGAATACTTTGAGGTACATGTATGATTTTCCTATAAAACAAAAATAAATAAATAACATAAAATCATTTAGATTACCATCACATTTGCCAAATTTGAGCTATTAATTAGTGGATTTTCCAAATATTTTTAGAGAAATGACTCTCAGCATTAAATAATTAAATATAGAATAAATTGCTCTTATTCAAATATATAGTAATTATGTAGTAATATAATGACTGACTTCATCAAATCTTGTGTGGGTTTAAAGGCTGCATGAAGCAGGTGGGCATTGTCAGGTAGTGTCAAGTCAGTGGTGAGATACAGAGCCAGGTGTGGCAGGACTATCAGTATGAAAGGTATGTGATCTGTGAGTCACTGAGATGGTTTTGAGATCAGGCAGAGAGGAAAAAAGAGATAGTCAGTCCTGTTAAGGAACAAGAAACCACCTCTGCCAGAGATTCAATAGAGAGAAAAAGTGGTTGTTACTGGGCTGGCTGCAGAAGTCAGCATGAGCAGACAGGGCTGTCATTGCTTATCTTTCAGGTGTCTGTTGAGGCAACATAAAAGGCAACAATAATTGGATCACATGCACAAAAGTAAGAGGAACTTTTCCCTGCTCTTAGGGGTTTATATAGTTTGAAACAGGGAAGTGGTAGGATTTCAAGTTTTATAAGAAAAAATATGGATATAATTATATTATATTATCTCTGTGAAAATATTACATAATTAAAATTGTATAATTAACACATTTCCATATAGAAATAATAGGGGTTGAAATTATCAGTGTAAAGCAAATCTTTGAGTATACAGATGATATTGTTAAACAGGGTGAATATATAAGCATTTTACTTTGTTGGCACAAATACATCTAACAATAAGAACATCTGCCCTTGGAATAACTTATGCTTCAGATTCAAATATAAAAGAATAAAAACATGAATTTTAAGTACTCTACTTAATTGTTCCTCCATCTGTAAAAGATCCAGTGCTGTAAAAATAGGGTTATTTCATCTTTGTTGATATGATCATCTGTTTCATCATACCCACACACAAAATAAAATGAACAATTGAAGCAATTATCTGATAATTTGTGCCACCATTTTTTTTCTTTTTTGCTTAAATTGAAAGACTATCTAGTTAACTGGACCAAATCTCCATTTTACTTTCTGTATATTGTTAGATCATTAAGAAATATATTACTATGGAGTATAAACTAGCATATGCATGTTAACTTTGAATACTTTTTTTTTAATGTTTATTTATTTCGAGAGGGAGAGAGATTGAGAGAGAGTGAGAAAGAGAATGAGCAGGGGAGGAGAGAGAGAGGTAGAGAAAGAATACCAATCAGGTTCCCTGCTGTCAGTGCAGAGCCCAACATGAGGCTCAGTCTCCTCAATCGTGAGATCATGGCCTGAGCCAAAATCAAGAGTTGGATGCTTAACCTACGGAGCCACCCAGGCACCCCTGAATAGAACTTTTGAAGCCTATTTTCTAAAATTTTTAATCCCAGTTTTTAAATTATCCTCCCATATCGGTAATTATTCTGGGTGTTTTATGGAGTCTTTAGTACTTAGACATTCTATTTTATTTCACAGAATTGAAAAATCATCAAAGAGCCCAGAAATCGGTGTTATATTTTCCCTTCTGATGTGTTAAAGAAAAATGCCAAACTTCTTATACTCAGCTTGAAAATCTGCTGCATAACTGTCTAGAAGCACCTAGTCTGCAGTAATATGACTATTTCTTTATCACATTCCCTGATAATCTATTTGTTGAGCGACTAATCAGTTCAAGAGACAGAAAATCCAGACCATGGTTCATTATGGTGTATGTAAAGAAGTTATATCACTTGTGAATATATATATATATATATTTATTTATTTATTTACTTTTTGATGACTTTACCAGGAAGTAAAATTGCTGAGTCATAGTACATTCACAGATCATTTTTATCAGATTCTCCTTATTGGATTTATATTCCTATCAGCCACATAGAGAGTTTAAGTCCTGTCTATTTTGAATCTTTTGTTCATTTTTGAGAAAGAGAGAGACACAGAGCATTAGCGGGAGAAGGACAGAGAGACAGGGAGACACAGAATCTGAAGCAGCACCAGCATGAACCATGACCTGAGCTGAAGTTGGACCCTTAACCGACTGAGCCACCCAGGTGCCCCTAGAGTTTAAGTTCTTCCACATCCCCGCCAATGCTTGTATTTTCCTCATTTTCATTTCAGGAAATCTGATGGGTTTGTAGTATTAGGATACTGTAATTTTAATGTGCACTTCCTTGATGATCAGGAAAAATCACTTCTTATATGTTCATTGGCTATTTGGATATTCTATTTTGTAAAGAGTTTAATCGATTAATTTCTCTACATATACATTGAATTACTTAATAATTGTAAAATTATACATACTATATGTAGTTACCAGTCACCTTTAAAATTAATACCAATCCTGCTAGATTTATAAAAATTAAACACAGCACAGAGGAGTCTCCAGCCTTGAGAAAGAAGATTTCAAATGAAATGGTGATATCAGGGGATTGCTAGTAATTACTTGACATTCTGAACATTACTTGATTATCCACTAAGCAAGTATGGGTCTAACAGACTTTTTTGCCTTCTGATTTTAAGACTTAAACTAAAAAAAAAAAAAAAAAACTTAAAAAAAAGAGTTAAACTAAAAGATTTATAAGGCAATCCTCTTCATTCCTCCTTTTCTTTGTTTTAAAGCCCAGTCTTTATTTAGTTTAAAATCCTGGAAAAAGGAATGAGCAGGGAGTAGGTACCTCCTTTCTGATGAGATAAAAGTTCTTAACCTATCATATTATGCTAGGTTGTAGAAATAGAGAAATCAAATCATATCAGTGTTTCATAGAAACCATAAAAACTTTTTTTCTTCTTTAAAATTTTTAATTTATTTTTAATTTTTAAATGTTTATTTATTTATTTTTTACAAATAGTTTATTGTCAAATTAGTTTCCACATAACACCCAGTGCTCATCCCCACAAGTGCCCCACTCCATGCCCATCCCCCCTCCCTCCCACATCCATCAGTCCTCAGTTTTTCTCAGCATTCAATAGTCTCTCATGGTTTGCCTCTGTCCCTTTCCCCCACCATTTCCCCCCTTCTTCTCCCCCATGGTCCTCTGTTAAGTTCCTCCTAATCCTCCTATACGT